>NW_017189517.1:21413963-21614647 GCF_001704415.2 Capra hircus | reverse complement strand
GTACCTTTGTTCCTGCCTATATCAGAAACATGACTCATCTACATGCTTCTGACATTTTTCTGGCTACAGTTAACATGTGTGGGTACAGGCTGTTGAAATGAAAACAAGGATCATTATAGTTCAATGGAAAATCAAGAACTTTGCATTTAGAAAAGATGGAAATATGAAAGGATTGTTAAACGGAACTAAAGAGCCTCTTGATGAAAGTGAAAGAGAGATAAAAAGTTGGCTCAAAACTCAACATTCAGTAAAATAAGATCATGGCATCTGGTCCTATCACTTCATTGACAATAGATGGGAAAACAATAGAAACAGTGACAGACTTTATTGTTTTGAACTCCAAAATCACTGCAGATGGTGACTGCAGCTATGAAATTAAATGACACTTGTTCCTTGGAAGAAAAGCTATGACCGACCTAGACAGCATTTTAAAAAGCAGAGACATTACTTTGCCAACAAAGGTCTGTCTAGTCAAAGCTATGGTTTTTCCAGTTATGTATGGATGTGTGAGTTGGGTTATAAAGAAAGCTGAGTGCCAAAGAATTGATGCTTTTGAACTGTGGTATTGGAGAAGACCCTTGAGAGACCCTTGGACAGCAAGGATATCCAACCAGTCCATTCTAAAGGAAATCAATATTGAGGAAATCCTCAATATTCATTTGAAGGACTGATGCTGAAGCTGAAATTCCAATACTTTGGCCGCCTGGTACAAAGAACTGACTCATTGGAAAAGACCCTGAGGCTGGGAAAGATTGAAGGTGGGAGGAGAAGGGAACGACAGAGGATGATATGGTTGGATGGCATCACTGACAGGGTGGACATGAGTTTGAGTAGGCTCCAGGAGATGGTGATGGATGGGGAAGGCTAGGGTGCTGCAGTCCATGGATCACAAGGAGTCAGACATGACTGAGTGACTGAACTAACTAACTATACCTACGTGCATGATGTTGCTTTAGCAGACCTGTCTGCATTTGACTCTTTGTCTGAGTAAACCTGCCATATAGGTCAGGTCCCATTTTCTGTTCAGGCTCCTGATTCCTAGCTCCTCGTCTCTTTGCACTGACCTCCCACCCTCAACTCATTGGCACACAATGTCTTGGGAAGACAAGTGTCAGCTAAATAACAGATCTTGGCTAAAACCACTGAAGTAGGGCCTCATTTCACAAAAGATCAAGAAGCCATAATTTGCTAAAGTAGAGTGCTCCTGAGTTAGTCTTACTCTGACATGAAAATGAAATGAAAGTGAGAGTGTTAGTTACTTCAGTTGTGTCACACTCCTTGCGACCCCATGGGCTGAAGTCCGCCAAGGTACTCTGTCCATGGAATTCCCAGGCAAGAATACTGGAGTGGGCTGCCATGCCCTACTCCAGGTAGTCTTCTCAACCCAGGGATTGTACCTGTGTCTCTTGCATTGCAGGCAGATTCCTTACCACCTGAGCCACCTGGGAAGTTTAAACTCTTTGACAGAATCCTCTATAACTATTCCCATCACATATGATTTTTTTCTCACTTTCTCTGGGTATTCATTCATTTAAATTATAATTGCAAAATATATTATTCTGCTTTCTATTATACAATTGTTTCATTGAAATGCAGAGCTGAAAGAGACTATAGAAATCATATATGATTTCCTTTTTATCACAACTCTTAAATTTTACTATATGGGACTTCCCTGGTAGCCCAGTGATTAGGACTTCACCTTTGCTCCCTGATGGGAAAGTTAAGATCTCACATGGCTTGCAGCCAAAAAAAAAAACCAAACAAACAAACAAAAAAAACTTTAAAACAGAAGCAATATTGTAACAAATTCAATAAAAATGCTCCCAAAAAAATCTTTAAAAAATAAATTTCTTTACAAAACTAAAAACATTTATTATTATAACAATTCAAAAATATAGATAAGCAAAGAGAAGAAACTCAATCATACTGTCACATATGTTTGAAATTTTCATTTTAAATGCATATAAACATTTTCATTTTTTAAATTATAGTTCTCTGTTATTGTTGTGATGTGGGCATTATGTTCTGTCATCTGAATGGACCACAATTTAATTGGACAATTGTCTGTTTTGAAAAGTTTAGTTTATTTCTAAATGTTTGTTACATAATGATGGGATGAGCCTAATCGTAGATATAAAGTTATGAATTCTTGGATAAAAGAACATTACAGTTTTAGGGAATTTGTTTAATATTGTAACATGTTCTCACTAAATGTTCTCCCACTTATACTCCTATGAATAGTGTATGAGGGCACCCATATGCCCAACCTTCCCCAACAATGGATATAATCATGTGAAAGAAACTTTGCCAATTATGACAAAGAAAAATGTATTTTTAAAATTTATACTTACAAACTTATGATTTTATGTTTATTAGCTATCTTAATTTTTTCTCTTGTAAATTGCCTGTTAATGTCATTTATTCATTTTATATGAAGATATACACTTTTTTATTTTGACTAACAAAATTTTTTAATAACACTTAAACCTTTCTGTAGATATCCTGCATATTTTCCCCCAAGCTTTTCATTTACTTTTAATTTCTGTTTACGATAATTTTGACATATAGATCATTTAATACTGTCATCTGTTTTGATTTCTGACATTATTATGAGATCACAATTCTATAAATATTCACTTATTTCACTTATATTCTCCTCTAGTATATATGGGCATTTTTATTTTCTTATTTACATTTATATCTTTAATACATTTGAAACACATTTTGAAATATGGTATAATAAAAGGATTCTGACACTGCCACTAAGTCACATGTGGTTCTTGGTCAAATCACTAAATCTCTTTAATCTCAGTTTTTGTAAACTGATAACCTATCAGACCAACAGAAGAGGTGGAAATTCTAAATAGACACATGACCACAAGAGAAATCCTTCTATTATAAAATGTATGTCTTCTATCACTGAAGATAAGCAAACATTTTCTTAGTAATGAGTCACTTTCACAGGTGTCTATTTGGTTTTTATTTTCTGTAGCATACAGTGGAGAGCTATTCATGCAATATGTCTTCCATTAATGCACATTGAATGACTTTAGTCTTCAAGCCCATAAATTCTGTGTTCTACACTCTGATTTTTTTTTTTTTTTTTAGTTTTGGCTTAATGAGCCTCAGACCCAAGACCTAAGGTCTCTTACCAGTTTCCCAGTTAAGGGTTGACTAACCTTTGTAAGCTTCACTGCTGGCTCTGTTAAAAAGATAACACTATCAAGTTAAAAAGAGAAGGTATCATTTAGGTATTGGAATTGGCACTTTCCTTATATAACTTCACTAAATTCACTTCATATCAAATGCTTGAAGGAGAAATGAGCTTTTACACTGTTTTGAAGTGATATGTACATGGATTCATTTGACTAGTGCTGTTTGCAGTGTTAATGAATCGTGAAGTTGAACAATTTGAGATGCACATACATTGCAACTGGTTTGTAAAAATGCCTAGCACCGAACCAATAAAGTTCATATGAAGTCTGAAGAATTGTTTATAAACTAAGTCATGTCATTCTGTTAAATTTGGGGTCATCTGTGATTTTGCTGAGAGTTTTCATTAGACTCTCTCATATACATTTTTAATTATGAAACATTATATTTGATTATTTTCCTTCAGGTGTGACTTATTACTGATACAAGATTTTAAGTATTGTTCTATTTATGGATAATCAACTTTTTAGTTGAGGCATTAAATAGTATCTTCAACACATTGTAGAGTAAATTGCTAATAGCTATTAAGCACCAATGAGCATTAACACAATGTGTGAGGATTTTATACCTGAAGGAGGTATAAATATGCCCACTGAGAAAAATAATAGATTATTTGGTTTCTGGATGAAGTATGATTAATAAAGCCAACAACTTCACCTCATAAAACTATGGTTTAATGGACAGAGTGAAAAGGCAAAATTAGAAAAGATCAGTGTACCTTGCTGGGATGGGGGAGTTTAAATTTAGAAAGAAAAACAAGCTTGGGGTCTGATATATCTGAGAACTTGAAGACAGAATGCTCTTTTGTGAGCCTAATTCATTTCATACCCACTTTGCTAATAAAGTAACCTGGATGATGGTGAGTTTGCTTGTCAAGACCAGTTTGCAGGATTGATGAAACCTAAACCAGAAAGGGCTTCCAGTTTCACATATGCAACATGAGATTGGCTGCTATCTAAAGAAAGATGATATTTATAGAAAAGAATGAAGTGGCGGAGATAGATTCATTTTTAGGAAGGCTGGTTAGTGTTTCTCTAATCATCTCATCCCCACCCTCTCAAATATGTGGCTCCTACACAGGGCCCTTTCTGTCACGAAACACTTAATCCATATAACTTCCTTCCTTTCAAATGCCTCTTTTTGTTTCCCTGGATTGTATTTTCCTGTATCCAAATGTATTACTTTTCCCACAGTATTTTCAACATGCAGCTGCTTCCTCTTCAAAAGTACTTCATCTCTTCTCAACTGACAGTGGCCCTGCCCCTCTGTATTTTTAATCCTGTCTTTCTCCATCTGTTTTTCTCTTTCTCACATGCATAAGTGCTATCTGTCAACCCCATGTACCCCATGTTGCTTTGCTTCTGAGTCAAAGCTTTTACAGTTAGAGTGTTAGATGAAGTCATTTATAAGTATATATTTCCCAATAAATCATACAATTATGCATGCTTAGATAGACAAAGCCCTTTATGATAGGAACAATGGAGTTGTGCGCTTTATAATCTTGTTTTGCTTGGGGAAAGAGATTTCAGAGTTGAGAAAAATGTGGTCAGTTTTGTTGTTATTGTCGTTTGGTGACTCAGTCATGTCTGACTCTTTGCAACCCTATGAACTATAGCCCACCAGGCTCCTCTGTCCCTGGGATTTCCTAGGCAAGAATACTGGAGTAGGTTGCCATTTCATTCTCCAGGGGATCTTCCCAAACCAGGAATCAAACATGTGTCTCCTGCATTGTGGCAAGTTCTTTACCACTGAGCTACCAGGGAAGAACTGTGGTCAGTTTACCTCCCTAAAATATTGTGGGACATTACTTCATTCTCATAAAAGCAATAGTAGCATCACTTCAGGAAACTGAGTTTCACAGATAGATTCTTTGAGAAATTGGGATACTGAGAATGTCTTTCTGAATGGCAAAGGTGGGTGAGAAAGCATATGTATTTAATTAGTCTTTGGCAAGAGTAGCACCTTCTCAAGCACTTGAGAAAATGACTGCATGATGAAGCACAATTTTTTTCACTTCTCAAATCTAGACTTGATTGGATAAATGCTATAAATTTCCATTATTACAAGAAAAAGTGACTATCATCACAGAGAAACAGATGGGTTCTTTCACTTAATTTAGTCTCATCATTTGCTTTTTCTGTGGGAATATCACTCAATCCAGCTCATTATAAAGAAGACATGCAACATTTTGTGCTAGCTATAGAATTAACCTATGACATGTCTTAGTGTTCTTGATCTGTGTAAAATTTCTTTTAACTCCGGTTTTGGCCCACTGATCTTGAAATAGAGTCATTTTGCATAGTTCTGTATTAGTGCCTTTAAAAATCAATACCTCTCAGTAGCACTTGATAATGTAATGTCATTGTTACAGTACAGTTTTGGAGAAGGAAATGTTAACCCACTCCAGTATTCTTGTCTGTAAAAGCCCATGGATGGAGTAGCCTGACAGGCTACAGTCCATGTGGTCGCAAAGAGTTGGACACCATTTAGTGACTTCACTCAGTCACAGTACAGTTTAATAATTATGGAAATATATATATATATATAAAACATTTATTAGCAGTCATGGAATAAATTACTTGTTCCAGAGTAGATGAAGATAGTACTATGATCTCAACTTTAAGTCTCCAATGAAAATAAATTCTTTGGTCCTGTTTAGTGTCTGTTATAATAATTCTCAAAAAAACAAGGTGTAATTTAAATGTTACTTTGGTTTATGAAAGACTATAAGCTTTAAAAATTTTATAATGGTGCACTAAGATGACCCAGAGGGATGGCACAGGGAGGGAGGAGGGAGGGGGCTTCAAGATGGGGAACACGTGTATGTATACCTGTGGCAGATTCATGTTGATGTATGGCAAAACCAATACAATATTGTAAAGTAATTAACTTCCAATTAAAATAAATAAATTTATATTAAAAGTAATAAAAAAAGTTGCGTATCTGAAAAAAATTATAATTTGAACCTTAACCTTTTCCATATTCTACTGTTTGATTGGTTGCATGTGTACCTTTCAATCAGGCTACAGAAGTTGTAAACAGTGGAAAATAGAAATGGCTAATGAATAACACTTTGGGATACAGAAAAGGTCAAAGTTGTACAGTTTTTTTATTATCTTCTAGGAGAAGGCAATGGCAACCCACTCCAGTACTCCTGTCTGGAAAACCCCATGGACGGAGGTGTCTGGTAGGCTGCAGTCCATGGGGTTGCTGAGTTGGACATGACTGAGCGGCTTCACTTTCACTTTTCACTTTCATGCACTGGAGATGGAAATGGCAACCCACTCCAGTGTTCTTGCCTGGAGAATCCCAGGGATGGGGAAGCCTGGTGGGCTGCCATCTCTGGGATCACATAGAGTTGGAAACGACTGAAGTGACTTAGCAGCAGCAGCAACAGCAGAGAATACATAGGACATTAAAATTCTAATGCTACAGTCTTGTGACAAAGACTATAATGAGGACAATAAATAATAAACAGTACATCATGAATCTTCTCATGACAATTATGATAACTTACAATAGGGAATACTTAACCCATTCCCATTACTATCAGGAGAAAAAGGCTACTTTTTATTGATATTTATCTTTCTTTCTGGCACTTAGAAGCTATATAAAACACAGAAAAGAAAAAGAAAACATATATATTCAAGAGTATTGAATATATTGAATTATATGCATTTTCCAGAATGAATAGAATATTTTGGTCCAAAGCTAAAATTAATCAATTTTAGCTCATGTTGCACAAGAATAATTTTAAAATAGCCATTTCAAGGCAAATCATGTGTTTAAAAATGGGTGTTCTGCAGTCATTGAGGATGTTGGAACCTGCGATAATAAAGTAATTCCATACAGAGGCAAACATATTTGCATTTCACTTACATTTAACAATAGGATTCCTGTTGATATTTGATATTTGTGTTTACTGAAACTTGTTATATAGGCATAGAGCTCTGCATCAACTAAAGAAAATGTGTTTCTCCTATGGCACAGCAGTATAAAGAAAACTTCAGTGCCTCAATTTGCTTAATAGTTATTTTTTGTTTCGTATGATAGGTGTTCAATTTTTTGAAATGTAAAAAATAATACACAGAGGGTATTAGGAAAGAGAACAGAGGGCTTAAAAAGAGCAGATTGTGTTGGTGGCACTTTCTTGTTAGAGTGAATTTGTCATGGATTGCAGTAATTGTAGGCAAAGTCTTTTGAGCGTTTATTGGAGCTACTTCCTTTGAGAAGGAAAATGTGTCCTATTCGGCTGTCACTTACCACACATTTTGGCAACTCTCCAGAGATGCTGCATCGCCGTTGACGCAACAACTTGATTTCTTGTCAAAATATCTTTTAATATTTGGCTCAAAATATATTTTCGAGGACTCTAAGCATGCCCAACTCTTCTGCTCATTAAGGCCGAAAATCCAATAAGTGTTTGGTATGCTGGGACTCAGCTACCTCAGAGTGAGCAGCTGTCAAATGATTTGCTGAATACTTTCGCTCAACCCACCACAGTGAATTGATGGAACTGTGCCAGCTTCAGGATGTACAAAGTGAGAGGAATCTTAAAAAGAGCTATCCAAATGTTCCTTTTAAGCCTTACACTACCACCTGGACATTTAGAACAATCCATTGTGAAACAAATGGATAAAAGAAACTTCATGAATTCGTGGGCCCTTTTCCTCAGAGTGGTGAAGAACCCACTATTGGTGTGAAGAACACATTAATTGTTTTGCTTATAGGTTAGGTGTCTTTTTAGGCTTCCTGGTGGCTCAGGTATAAAGAATCCACCTTCAGTTCAGGAGACCTGGGTTCGATCCCTGGGTCAGGAAGATCTGCTGGAGAAGGAAATGGCAACATACTCCAGTATTTTTGCCTGGGAAATCCCATGGACAGAGGAGCCCAGAGGGCTACAGTCCATGTGATCACGAAGAGCTGGACATGACTGAGTGACACTTTGAACACTTTAGGTGTCTGTGGATTTTGACAGCCTTTAACTGACTGCTTACATCACCTCCATCATCAGCTTTGTGCATAACAAAAGCTTATTGGAAGAATCATACTCTACAGATATTTCTAATTTAGTGTTTCTTCAGAGATAGTGGCAGTGTGTTTAGGACCACTGCCTAAATGACATTGTATAGAGGCCAGAATGGCCATCCTTCCTCCCTGCATGCTGTGCCCATATCTTTGCTACTTGAACTTGAAGAAGCTCCCATCTGAGCTGTAGATAATCTCAGAGCCATCATGATAATGGGGTGCTGTAATGCATTATGAAGAGTATAAACATTGCAGTGTCAGAGAAAATAATTCCATAGGAATGAAACATTTTCACTTGCCTTTAAAAGTTCTGAGTATATAGTAACCTTTTGTTCAAAAGAATGGGTGAAGGGCTCAGCTTGGTTTTATCTTGCGCCTGGACTTCTATCAAGCCAGCCCTATCTATACTATGTACTTGCACTGGTGAAATGTTGAGAGACAAACACTGGTTCATGTTTGAAACAATGATGTAGAACTCTTCCATTTCCCCTGCCCATTTTCTTTCCTGACCTTTTAGCCTGGTTCAGCCCTTAATTGGCTGTGAAATGTTGGCCCCATTATTTTCACCTCAATCTTATCTTTTAGCATTTGTGCTTTCTTCTCTATTATCTGGACTTGGGTCTACCTTTTGGACCTTATCTTCATTCACCCATTCTGCACTGAGCAACCCCCATAGCTTTAGGTGGGTAGGAATTTCCTGCCCCAGACTTGGCCAAGTCTAACAAGAACCCAACCACCTTCTCCCACAGTCACAGCTGCAAGTTAGTGGTAGGGATTCAACGAAGCTACTTAGAAAACACTGTCACATAACTGCTTTCATTTCCTTAAAAGGTGAAAATGAAATCCAAGGCTTTGGCTCCCAGAGTGGCATTTTGAAAAATAATTGACAATATTTCAAAGTTTAGAATCTTTATTGAATTTCCAAGTATGTAAGGCACATTAGTGCCTGTAAAGAGGGTAGAGGGTTTCAAATATAAAAGCATAAATGAGTAACTTTCACATATTTTTTTTCCAACCTTTTTTTCCCCTCCTTCCTTTTTTTTTTTTTTTTTGCCATCAGTTGTTTTCTCTGTTTGAGGATGCAGGAGCGAGCATTCCCCAAGAAGGGAAATCGGCAGAACAGGAAGGCGGTGGAGGACCAAATATTGGGGGAGGAGCAAAAGCCATAGGCATAGCCAGAAACGGATTGAACCTTGGAGGTCGAGGAGGAATGAAGCAATGAGCAGTAGTGCAGGAAGGTAAACCTGTAGTGCTGGAGGCCAAGGGCATAGGCCTTGGCCAGTTCTTCACAGGGTGCCACGGGCCTCCTAGTGGGAAAGAAACACGAGCCAACCTCTCCTTTCCCGTCACTCTCGTGCTTCCTGGAGGCAACTCCATCATTATCCCAGATCTAAGGGTTGAGATGTGTGTAGGGCCTCTTACTTGAGGCCCCCTGGATGGAAAGAATCCTTGACCCCATGGCAAAGCCACATATAACCCTGCATTGCTGCCACCTCTTTCAGTGCCCCCATTGCTGACCTTTGTCCCCCCCACCATCAGTGCAGGAGGGCTGCCAGAGAATTCCTGGGACACGTTGTTAATAGAATCTTGCCCCCTCTGCCTCCAGCCTGCCGGTCCCTCAGAGCTATTTACTTCTGTTGCTAGGGGCTCTTCTGCAACAGCAGGTGGTGGCCCATACGGGGGTTTGAGAGCTCTCAAGCCATCGACAGGAATGCAAGATCCTGTTCTCTCCGAGAGGTGCTCCAGTCGCTCTCTTGCCAGATAGCTCAGCACCTTGAAGGGCGGTCTCAGCGGGACTCGAGGGTGGCCCCAGGACCCTGCATCATCCTTCGGGCACTGGAAGGGCAGGCTGGGCCGCGGCTCCTGGTTCCCGTTTTCAGCTGCAGCTACTGCTGTGGGTGAAGGGGCGTGCCCTCCAAGGCTTGCCAAAACAGAAATCAATCAGTTAATTAAAATGACAATGCGGTGACCAGAAGATATCTGAAATACGTGATGGATCGAACTCGCTGGAGTGAAATATACCGTGGGAAAGGGAGAGCCTGATCTCCTCCCGGGTGTAGTCAGCAAACACTTGTTCAATTCACTTGCCCTTCACCAGGCGGCCTCTTGAGATTCAGGTTTTGGGGTTTCCCTTTATGG
The DNA here is from genome assembly GCF_001704415.2 of Capra hircus. NCBI lineage: Eukaryota > Metazoa > Chordata > Mammalia > Artiodactyla > Bovidae > Capra > Capra hircus. The sequence goes on along the minus strand of NW_017189517.1, from coordinate 21,604,267 downwards.
CTGACCTGTGGCTCCACCCCATTCCCTATATTCCCACTTCCTCAAGGCCGGATAAACACCAGGAAGCTGAGGAAACACCAGTTCTTTCCGTCAAAGCAGTATCTACGATCCACTAAAACCCATCATTTAGATTCTGACAGGAGTGCTCTGGAAAGTCTTATGAGAGAACACTTTTTTTTTTTTTCCTTCCACATAAGTCTAAGAAACCTTAGTTATGTTAACAGACACTTCTGTTTGTTTCTCTTTCATGGAGCATCATTCAACATTTATACCATCTTGTGTTAAAATTTTCTTTCATTCAACCCACACCACACTCCAGAGTAAGAATTTCCTTATATCTAAACACCAAGCTTTAGACTAAGGATTTGCAATTTTTTTATTTCAAAATTACATTTAAAGCTCCAGTGTTCTTAGTGCCTGAATTTATATCTTTCATGCTTTTGTCTGGGATCCCTTTCTACATCCCCAGCAACCCACTTGGCCCTGTCACTCTTAACACAGGAAAACAATTCAAACTGCCTTTTGCCTTCAAATTAAACAGTTGCATCAGTTTTGTACTTACACATTTTTGATGCAAGCCATGGAGGAATTTGATCAGGAAAGCCTTCTTGAGGTGATGGAGAAAACCAGCTGAATGCCCACACAGACCAGCTCAGTCTGGAGAAATGACTGGTGCTTCTTCCTTAGAGCAGCTTGGCAGGTCAAATGAAGCTGGGAACCAACTGCTTCTTTCTAGATTTGGAGTCCTCTTTCTGAGGTTACCAATTGCTAGGGAAGGGAGGGAGAAAGGGAGATGGGAGGAGGAGGAGGGGAGAAGTCTGTGACACTCTTCTAAAGCTAAATATATGATTCCTTTTTGCACAGTAGTAGATGAACTTAAGGGCATTCCCTACTTTAACCCTGTTGCAGCCCAGTTGGAAAGACACATTGCAAGATGATTTTAGAAGACTCATGGTGGCATGGCCTTTTGTTAAGAATTCTTTCTGAAGTTTTATTTAGAAAAGGTAGTCATCACATCTCTTCTTCCAGGTTGAAAGGACAAGCACTGAGTAGACTACCATGTCTAATCTTGTAATTTAAATTTCCACTATTAACTTGGAGGAGAATGGAGGGTTGGGGGGATAAATTGCTTTGCAATCTGTGTTCTCTTGTGAAGATGAAACAAGAGGAATGCTATAAAAAATTCCTCTAAGAATCATATAAGCTTTCAGTTTTTAGTTCCTCAAATTTCAGTTATTCCCTTCATCCTACCTTTCAGTTTATTGGCTCAATATGGTGTATGTGTGTGTTTGTGTGTGTGTGTGTGTAGACATATTTCCCAGAATAGAGCTCTGGAAACTTGTCGCCAAGTGAAAGGAGAGATAAAAGTCATAACAGATAGCATCGATTTACAAATTTTAACTCAGATTTTTGCCTTATAACATTTTTTGCATAAGGTACTTTCTGTTCTTCTGGCCTAAATTTCATCCCCTTTCCTACCTTAAGCAAATATACTTCCTCAGCTTTTATTTTCTGCCAATGACCTACAGATTAATTGCTCTGAAATTATGATGACCGTCCCCTCATCTAAGAGTACTAATCTTGCTTTAAGATAAAGCCCAAAACTTGGCCCATTTACTTAAATTCACCTAAGATATGTGCTGTTCTAACTAGACTTCAAAGATCTTAAAATAACTTTCTTTATTTAAAATATCAGAATCTACTGTATTTGCTGCTGCATTTCAACAATCACACATATGTGTGTGTATGTGTATGTGTGTATGTTTCAGTCATCTGTGGATGTATGTGTGCTTGCATGTGTACATATACACTGCTACTAACAGTCATTTGGGAAGCAACAAACTCATAATAGAAAATTTGAGTCTCTAAGTCCACACCTTCCTGCCAGGGCACCTTGTCCCTGTCTATACACTATTGAGTTTTCTTTATCTCATTGAAAGATGAAAGCAGCATGTTTCCAAAACTTCTCCCAGAGGAATCTGTTCACTTGCCTAGCATGGTTCACTGTTAAGAAATCTCGATTCCCCAGACTTTGTTTCTGTTTTTCTTTAGCTTATTGTTTCCTTGTCCTTATATAAAAGAAAACTTATTATTAGCAATATAATTGTGATAGAGCATTAAAGCCCTTTTAACCCTTCCCAGATCAGTGAGAATAATGAAACTTGGGTTAATGCCTGCTAATAGTTGGTAAGTCATATTTATATAGTTTATGTTTGAGAGCTTGCATTTTTTTTTCTGAATAATAGCAAGGAATCCCCAGGAAATCCTTTTATGATTATCAAAATATTGCAATCATTGGCTGTTTTTACCTAAAAATGCCTATTTAGTAAAATATCAACTTAATTTGATTACATGAGAATGAAACGTAATATAGACGCCAAATAGCTGGGCATAGTGATAAAGCTAATGGCACCTTAGAATTGTTCCAAACCATAATAGGTATAATACATTTATGGATTCTAGCTCAGATTTTGCCTTGCAACTTATTTGCTTTTATAAAATGAATGTTTATTGAATACCTTCTGCATGCATTCACTATTTGGTTTAGTGTGGATCATACAACAAAAGTTAAATATGAAATTGGTAGTGACTTCAAGGAATATTCAAACTTTCTGGGGAGAGAGAAAAGCATCTATATAAGAAGAATGCCATAAAAAAGAATAGACACAGACTATTAGCTGTCATTTTCCACAATGGAAATTCAGAAGAAGAAACTAATTTTAAGTGAAAGTAGTTGTGAAATAGTTCACGTGGTATTGGGGCTTGAGTTGTATTTTGAAGGGTGGGTACATTATACATGGGTAGAGGAGGAGATGGTATTCCACGACAAGAACAGGTATGGAAGTAGGAATAAAAGGGAAATTTTGGAATTTTGTAGTTTAGATTTTTAATCCAAACTGGGCTCATATTTGGCAGAAATATAAGTATAAAGAGCCAATTGGACCCTCTAGAGATAGTAAGATCATCCAGATAATTAGTAAAGTTGTACCAGCAGGGAATCTTTGAAGGCACTCAGGTTTTATAAAAGAAATATAGGAATCATCTCAAAACTTGCTCTTTGACACAAAGCTGTTAGGCTACTTCAGTTATCCACTGAGCTCTGAGAATGAAATAATAAAGTGTATATATACATACGTACATATTTGGTTTTTTTAAATAACTGTTTTGGAGAGCGAAAAATGGGTAATAGAAGTTGAAGATTTGCCAGAAAGTAACTTAGTTGTGAAAGTGGCTAAGCTCTAAATGCCTTTCATTACCCATTGCCTCTGATTTCATGACACAGCTCCAGATATTACTCACATATCTATCAAAAGGTTTTGAGGACTTTATTGAAATGCTAAGTGAGAACCATACAAGGATATATTTACTTCTGCCCAGCAATTATGAGGTCATAAAAAATGTGGTTGTTCTGCCAAAAGGATGTTGCTGGTTGTTTTTCAAAGAAATTTTGCAGATGTGTAAGTGCAGACAGAGTATCATTTAAAATTCATCATTTCTCTGTTGCTAGAAAAAGAATCCAGGAGATGGAAACATAAGGATGATTTTCTCTTTTTCCATCAGGCTAATAAGGAGGTGATGAAGAGATTGTCATGCTGATCTCTGGGGAGACAGTTGTCAAAAGATGCCATCCATGAACTCCCTTTCAAAATGTAATGTAGCTATGCTTGTGGAAAACTCTCAGTTTAGGTTGTCTAAAAGTACTTCAAGAAGATAGACCAGATACTTTTAGGGAGCTGTTGCTATTTAATTCAGTGTATTAAGAAGCATGAGATTAATGAAGGCATGACACTACCCTAGAATGGGCCAGACAGAATTATTCAGTTGCACAACTATAAGCAGTACTCCTGTCCTCTCTGCCACCAGCTGTCCTGCAAACTCTGTGTGGTAAGTGACAAGGGTGAACAGGTGATAATGAGATTATGTCACTACCCGTACTGGCAAAAGCAACTGACAACTCATGCTTCACTCTTGGACTTATTTGTATGAAGATCAATAGGCTATTGCTTTTCCCAAGTTCTTTGCTTCAGACTTCTAAAAAAATTGTTTTAAAAGACATCATTTATGGCAATGACTCCAAAACAAGTTATTGTCTTGTAGAAATCAGAAGCTATCAGAAATTCCTTCGACATAGATCACTCTAATTTTTCCTGAGAGTCAGAACTAGAAATTAAGTAACAATGGGGCATGCCAGATGAGAAAATATGAGGAAGGAAAAGGAAACATTCTTTTTTACTACTTACTCTGTGCCAGATATTTAATATGTTTTATCTCATTTAATAGTCACAACAAATTTTTAAGACAGTTACTATTATCGTATCCATTTTATAGATGAGGATAAAGACAGCTGGAGAAGTTAAAAGTAGTTGTTTCCAAGGCCCGGGAGATGGTGAAGGACAGAGGAGCCAGGTGTCACAAGGAGTCAGACATAACTGAGCAACTGAACAGCAACAACAAAACGGCTAGTAAACAGCAGACAATATTGAGACACAGGGAAGCTGACACCAGAACCCCTATTTCTTTCATTCAACCACACGGCCTCAGGACTATAGCTGTATGTGCATCACATAAGTGGCTCAGATCAAAACATGTGTACTGGATCAGAGTTTAGTTTATTTAACAAATATACGCACTGACATCCATCCTAATATAGTTTTGCAATGAAGAAATCATCCGAATTGCAATACATCTCAGAAATGCAGTCCATGCAGAAATGCAGCAAATGATTGAAGATTACATATCTGCTGGGAGTTCAGCAGAAGGATGACGACTGAAAAGCTTCTCATGGAGCAATTGAGGTTGGTGACAGAGAAAAGAACTTAGCTATAGGACAGCACTGAGTGACTATTACTAAAGAATTCATTTTAATAGTATTAGCAGTGTTAAAATTATATTGATTTTGAGTTTTCAAATTGCAGATATAGGGTTACTCATACTATTTCTATGGCAGTAAGGTGTGGTGGGACTAAGCTTATGATCATGGTTAAGCCATTCATTGTCTAGTATTGGAGCAAGTGTAAAAACATAGAGTTAATTGTGTGCGTGTATGGGGTGGGTGTGTGTGTGTGTGTGTTGAGTGAAGTGGGGTGTTGGTAGGGTGGAGTTGTACAAGTGAGCAATTATTAATGATAACTCTGGAGAATACCTTTCTGAATTAGGAAAATATATTGCTTAAAAATAAAATTAATGCATTTTATGTTCACTTTGGCATATATTATAAATTAAGATATAAACAAGTAAAATGAGGAAAGTTAATGAAAAACATTGCTTTGCAGTAACCCATTAGACCATAAGTTTATAAATACACACACATAAATATATATGCAAAACAGTTGAAGGCATACTTAATTTCTTGAGTACTCAGTTTAAAAAGCAAAAGCTATTTTAGATTAATTTCTTTCTGCTTATAATTAAGACTATGTAAATTCATGCTGAAAACATTTTATCAAGCTTTATTAAAAATGAATCATATGTGCCAACCTGTGAAAGGTTTTGACTCTGAAATCAGAGGAACACAGACTTGGGTTCAAATCTCAGCTTTGCTACTTATTGGCTTTGTGACCTTGGGCAGGTTGCTTAACTTCTCTGAACCTCATTTTCCTCATTTGTAAAGTGGGATTATAAAGAGAATTATATTAAATCAGATGTGAAAAGTAACTGTTACAAACTAAGTGACTAAAATATAATCTCTTTCTTTGTGCATATTTGACTCAGTTTTCACATATGTAAAACGAGGATGATGAGACCTCTTAGCTATTTCAGGGCTGTTGAGAAAATTAATTTGATAATTATATGAAATTGTTTTGCAATGTATAAATCACTTTACATCTGTGAGTGCTAAGTCACTTCAGTTGTGTCTAACTGACTCTGTGTGATCCTATGGACTGTAGCCTGCCAGCCTACTCTATCCATGGGATCTTCCAGGCAACAATACTAGAGTGGGTTGCATGCCCTCTTCCAGGGGATCTTCCTGTCCCAGGGATCAAACCTACATCTCTCATGTCTTTGGCACAGGGTTCTTTACCACTAGCACCACCTGGGAAGCCCCAAATCACTTTACATATGTAGGCTATTATATACCATGGGTGATATTTCAGGGCAAGGAAACTCTGGGGACACATTTTAAATATCACTGTGTAAATAGTCACCTATTTTATCTAGCCGTAAGGCCATTTTTCATTTCTTGAATCATTAAGGTGGAGAGGATTAACCACAATTAAAAAAAAAATCTCCATGGTGTAAAATGCTTTAAACTTTTCAATTGATGATACATGAATCTCACCCATTGTTGTACTTAATGCAGTAGCTGTGTTAGAATAAAGAGTCTTCATTTTTGTATTTGACTATATGTTTAATTGGACTTCAGAATCTTGTATTGCACAGTAGGAGCCATTGAAAGCCCCTGTGATGATTAGAATGAAAAGTCTTAACAAAAAGAAGGTTGTTTGGTTTCCTGATAGTGCATATTTGATTGATTGATTCTCTGAGCGATTTACTACTTTAGACAAAAAATTCACCTTTTCCCCCCACTCTAGTAGTTGCACCCCACCCTCACCCCTACCACAACCACACACACACACACACACACACACACACACCCCTCAAGTGGTCAAATAAAGAGCCTGCTGGAGAAAATGTAACATTTTCATAGACTGATTATAATTCAGTGTGCAGGAAAATTTGCTGATGAAACTCAAAATCAAAATAATAATGAAGTCCATCTCTAGATACTATTTTTAACCATTTTAAAATCTTGCTTGAATTATGCTGTCTGCCTATTGCCAACATAAGCATGTGTTCAAAGATCCTGGTTAATCACAAGTGCTCAGGAGCCATCTATTTGCCTTTATTTTTGAAGTATTTCAGATCCTCCACTTCCAGCTTTCAAAGAAATGTATTGATATGTGGATATTCTTTAGGGGGAGAGTTCATTAGAAAAAAAGATCCGATTCTGGAGGGCCAGGCAATGGGAAAGTGTCTCTTCTAAGATTACTAAAAAAAAAAAATGGAGGGATCTCACTCAGGTATTAAAGTTTCTACAGCCCGATAGTAGTATCTGAACCAAAGAAATGAGTCCTTCCAGAGGTACTGCGTGATTCTGCAAATGGCCGAACCAGAGCCAGTGGAACTATGGGTTGTTGCACAGTTTGGGTGACCTGTGGACTTATTCATGTCTGTGGTTTCTAAATTTTATTGAGTAACAGATTCACCTGGGGATCTTATTAGAATAGCAAGTTTCCATTCTCTACCTCTAGGATTCTGATTCAGTTGATCTGTAGTGAGGTCCAGTCATCTGCAGTTTAAATCCTTAATGATTCTGATGTGGAGGTCTTTGGATCACAATAGAGAAATACTGACTAGATGGCCTTTTAACCCTGAAGCCTAGCTTTCTGAGGACGAATCCAGCCTTCATGCGGATACTCATATCTTCTACTACTACTACTACTAAGTCGCTTCAGTCATGTCCGACTCTGTGCGACCCCACAGACGGCAGCCCACCAGGCTCCCCTGTCCCTGGGATTCTCCAGGCAAGAACACTGGAGTGGGTTGCCGTTTCCTTCTCCAGTTTTCCTTTAAAATTGGAGGAAGTTCAGTACGCACAGGCAAATATCTTCTAGGTCTAACCAACTGCCTACAGGAGCACTTGAGCAAAATACCCTTTTGACCATACCCTACGGCTTCAGTTCCTTTTCAATTCATAAACCTCCAAATACTACGATTAGTTTCAAACAAATGTGTTGAGTTTAGTTCATCTAGAGCAGCAGTTCTGAAAGGGTGGTCTGGGGAAAATTGAGGTCTCCAAGACCCTTCCCCAAAGTCCACGAGGTCAAGATATTTTCATCACTCTGTGTGCGTGTGCTGCATTAAGTCATTTCGGTCATGTTTGACTCTTTGCACCCCTATGTCCTCATCTGCCCATGGGATTCACCAGACAAGAATACTGGAGTGAGTTGCCATGCCTTCATCCTGGCGATCTTCCTGACCTAGGGATGGACTCTGCGTCTCTTACGTCTCCTGCACTGCAGGCGAGTTCTTTACCACCAGTACTACATAGGAAGTCCTTTCATCATTATATGAAGACATCTGATTTTTTCACTCTCATTCTCTCATGAGTATACAGCGGAGTTTTCCAAAGGCTGCATGATACGTGATGTCATTCCTTTGAGATTAATGAAATATGTACTTCTATATCCTGTGTTTTAAAACTTTTTCAGTCTTAATTTCTAATATGGTAATTATTGGTAGATTTAACCCACCCAAACAAAATCTCTTTGGAGTCCTGAATAGTTTTTAAGAGTATTAAGTAGTACTAGACCAAAAGGTTTTAGGATTTATGTCCTATTTAACCAAAGTTTTAAACTGTGCATCAGTTAATATAAATGATGAAGTTGCTACCAAACCTCAAAGAAATTGCAAACCTGATTAAAAGATTCAGATTCCTTTTTTGGTCTCTTCTGATAAATCCTTCAGATAGAAATTAGTACAAAATAAGTTAAAAATTCTTGACTCATTGAATGTCTCCTGTATTAACAATACTATATAAGCTACTGTAAATGAGGTACAAATATGTTCTGACTTGAGCAGCTTATTGTCATTTAGGGAAAATAAAAATAATTGTAACAAGTGAATATCTAACTTTGGAATGTTTCCATTTTTTTTTAGAACTTAATCAAAAGCAAAGATGTGTGAGAGGTAAACAGTCTAATCACAGTGGGCTCAAAAGAGGTAGAACCACAGCTCTACTTTGAAGGATGAATGAGATTTGAATGGGAAAAAAACGGCTCCCAAATCAAATTCATTCCTGAGACCTACTACAGATAGAATTTCAAGGGATTTTTGTTTTCACTCCTTATCTTTCTGCATTTTTTTTAAGAAGGTGATTTTACTAAGCAGCAACATTATTCTAAAACAAAAATATCTCTGAGATCTAAAGTAATATCCAGACTATAGGAGCTCAAAGTAAGCTGAAGCCTTTGCCTCAGGGTCTTAGAAATTAAAGAGTTATTTTTCCAGTGAAATTAACCCAGATAATTGTCACAGACCTTTTACTCACCTTTGGCCTTTGGCTAAGACCATATAGAGAATTGTTACCACTTCATGGCTTCAAAATCATACTTTCTTTTTGTTTTCACTCTGTGTAGCCACCTCATTTTTATATGCCTCTGGGTACTTTTTGTTCGGTTGTTTTCTTCTTCCTTTTTTTTTTTTTTATGTGTGTGTGTGTGTGTGTGGCGGGGGGGGGGGGGGACTTTGTTTTATGTATTTTTAACTGGTCAGATTATTTTGGACTGAAGGCTATGTACTGAGACTCAAGAGCCTCTAGGGAGCTTCAGCTAACATTACATATGGAATGTCCAGTTGCTGGATTGCTTGTGCTTACGGCTTTGTAGGACCACTGGGAGGTTTTCCAACTGCTCTGGAAAGAAACCAAAGTCTTTTCTCTATTCAGTGCTGACAGTAACTTGCAATTTGCTTTAAATTCTCCTCTGATGACATTTTGTATTATATCAGCAGTATATAAAAGCAGTTGTTCCTGTTTTTACTAAATTCATCAGACTTTTATACTGGAGACAAAAATCTCCTCCATTACTATATTTAAGTCCTTTCAGCTTTGTTGTGAATGTTCTAGAAAGATTTTCCCAAAGATCTTGGCTAGCCAGTTAAAAGAAGACAATTTCTTTGTATGCATCTGCTATGCATTCTATCACACAATTGTTTGATTTCTATAAGATTAAAATAACAACAAGTTTAATTTTCTGCTGTTTCCACCTTGTATTTTCAAGAAATTTTCACTGTGATTTTAGGAGACTCGGGGAAATAGTAGGGGAAATAAAATTTTAATTATGAAAGTATAAAAAATATCAAAGGGACTTGCATACCAGAAACATTTTATGAAAGTTCACATTGCTTTCCAATATTTACTACTTGTCATCAAATTAAATTTCAGATTATATTTAGTAAGAAGATTACAACATTTAAACAAATAATAATTTTACTCAACAAAACCTAATTATATTGGTTTAGTCTTATGCTTTGGATCACTCACAGGAGAGAGATTTGGAATCACCAGTATAGGGTTCTCAGTATTCATTATGTCAAACACCCTATTATTTGCTAACAGAAGCTACATTTTCTACTCTGAACTACCTTCCAAATCCAAGCTAAGATGTGATACAGTAGCAAAGCCTTTTCTTCCTGGTGGCTTAGGTGATTTCATAGATGATACTACTCAACTTTCTGTTATAGAAAAAACTACAGTGCAAAATTAAAGATTTGGGAGAATGTAATGTAATTTACAAGAGCTGACTCATTTGAAAAGACCCTGATGCTGGGAAAGATTGAGGGTGGGAGGAGAAGGGGACAACAGAAGATGAGATGGTTGGATGGCATCACTGACTCAATGGACATGAGTTTGGGTAACTTCAGGAGTTGGTGATGGACAGGGAGGCCTGGCATGCTGCAATTCATGGGGTCGCAAAGAGTTGGACAAGACTGAGCAACTGAACAGAACTGAATTGAATGTAATTTATATATAAATTCATTGCATAGGAATTATCTGATGACAAAACCAATGCTATAGTCTTCAAAACTTAAAAGGAGCAAAGGGAATTTTTTAAGCAAGTGTGCCATTACATTTCATCCCTGTGAGCTTAATATGTGCATTAACATAAGCATAGATATATTCCATATATCTGTCAAGTATTTAAAGGGCACCTGTCTTTGGTTAAGTACCTCACCATTGGTTGGTTTGTTGTTAAGTATATGTTTTTCATACATACTTAGTTAATTTTAGAACCCAGAAGCAGTGATGTGAAATACAAACTAAACACTTAGTGTCTAAAAAGTTAAACATACTAAAAGAGATTATGCAAAGAATATTATTTGACTAAACAAAAGACATCTTAAGAATTCTTCTTTAGAGAATGTGAAATAATGTATGGTATACTATTATTGGGCTATAACTGCATTCTCCAGAATTACAAAGTCTGCTGATAAAGACCTTCCATGCTTGCAAGTCAGAGAACACAAATCTATTGTCATTTTTGCTGAAAACATGCTTTTAACCAAAGTCTCTGGAACTGCTTACTCCTGCACACACATCTATTGAAGATTATTTTGAAAAAGTTGCCACTGACTTTTTAAATAGCTCATACTACATCATGTGCAAGTGCAAGAGAAAGGAATGAAGAGAAGGAAGAAGATGAAAGGTGAATGAAAGGTGATATTCAGTTGTAAAGCTCTCTCTTTGTTCTAACCCTTCTGTTCCAAACATGCACCTATCTTTTGCTTTCTGTTATGTGTAAGATCAGATAGGATATAGAAGGTAATGACAGAAAATGATAAGAAGCACAGAGAAAAGCAGCCTCTACTCAAAGAGAAAATGTCAAATGTCTATCTTCTGAGACTTTTGGAGGAGACAAAAAGTAATGTCTGGTCAAAGGCCAAGCTCCATAAATGTTTATTCTGTTGTTTATATGTTTTGTTTTATTCTGAAACTTAAAACAACTCTGTAAAAGCCACTGAATCACAAAGGGAGAACTGACAACTGCCAGAAGGTTAAACTGATGACAAGTACTATGAGGAAGCAATTTATAACCACTTAGTTTTTCCAATTTCTGACCTATTGGCATTTTGTTTATGATGGAACTCCAGTTAATACTGTGATGTTGTTTTACTAATTGTGAATTCTAGATGTGATTTTAGATAACATTTGGTATTTCCACTCCCCCTTTTAATGCTACTTATCAATTCTTCCCTTTTTAAAAGAGGCAAGTAGAAAAGAAGAATACTTTTAACTTTTAGAATCATGGGAATTACCAGTAGTAACTAATATTCTAGCAAGCAAAGGATAAAAGCAGAAATGTTCTAACTTATCTAGGTAGGAAGCTGTTGAAATTTTCACTTACCATTTCTGAACATGATGGTTAAGAGTAACGGTTCAGGAATTACCTATGTGCCCTTAGCTAGGTTATTTATCTTCCTTGGATGTCAGCTTCTTCACCTATAAAATAAGGATAATAATATTGCTAACTTTATGAGATTGTTGTGAGAATTAAATAAAATAATGCATGTAAAATACCTAGCACTGTGCCTGGTAAATAATAATTGTTCAATATACTTGTTATATCATTTAGGAAGAGAGTTCCCAGATTAATGTAATTAATATAGCTATGAGAACAGCATTTGTTTTTGTTGTTGAGAATTTGGGAGTGTTAGCTATCAACAACTGTGGGTGGATATCTTGAGGAGAACACCTTAGAATATTTTAGAGCATTTAGTAACACAACTGCCACATCTTTATGTCCCAATCTTAAATAAATGAATTGTGTGAATCAGAGAAAATTATCTACCAAAATAAGGATTCTGATAAGGTACAAAGATTACAAAATGGATTTGCAGAATTTATTTTCTTATAAACTGACATCTTTCTCTTTTGAATGTTTCTTACTGGGGATATAGATCATTTTCCAGACTGAGAAGTAATGATCATTCAGACATAGTGATGAGACTGGGTTAGAATCTAAACTGATCTATTTGGAAGGATTTCATTATGCTTAATTTCTTACTGTTTTATTCTAATGAAGCTTTTTATGTTTTTCTGCTCTTGTTTTCCACTCAACAAAGGTGAGCTACCCTTCCTTCTCTCTAATCAATCATAATTGATTTCTCAACATTAAGTCATCACTGGGTGTATCCAGGTAAGAATACTGGAGAGGTTACGATTTCCTTCTGCAAGGGGTCTTCCCAACCCAGGTTTGAAACCAGGTCTCCTGCGTTGCAGGCAGACTGCTGATTGAACCACCAGGGAAGCTTTATAAATTCACTATGTGAAAAAGAAAGTATGCTAATTTGAGTTATATCAAAAATTGATTAGAAAAAATGGACTTGGAGAAGAGGGAGTATGTTCTAGTCTTAGTTATGGCTGCTAACTCTTTCATGTAAATTGGGATGAGCCATTTGATCTCTCTAAACTTGATTTCCCTATCTATAAGATGAAGGAATTTAATATAGTCATCTTTCTGTTTTTTTTTTTTATTCTAGAAGCTGAATTCAGAATTCATAGGGTTCATTAATAGATGAAATTAGGTATACTGCTATTCAGACCATATTTATTGTAAGCCTGTTACCTAGTCCATTAACATCTTTAATATAGCTTATTGATAGATTTGGACTTTAGTTCTGTCTCCAAAATGGGAAACTGTTACGATATAAATGTTTATGTCCCTCCCTAATTCATACGCTGAAGGCCTAACTCCCATGGTAATGGTACTAGAAGGTGGGATCTTTGGAAAGTCTTTAGGTCATCATGAGAGGGATTAGTGCCCTTATAAAAGAGGTCTCAGAGATCTAGCTCATCCCTTACACCATGTGAGGACATAGTGAAAACTTGGCAGTCTTCAACTTAAAGGAGCAGCTTCATCAGATCTCCATCACACTTGGCACCTTGCTTTTGGACTTCTAGCCTCCAAAACTGTGAGAAGTAAATGTTTGCTGTTTATGAGCCACATAATCTACAGTATTTTATTATAGCAGCCTGAATGTACTGAACTAAAAAGATATGTGTTTCTCTATTATCAAGTGAGAAAAGACAAACAGTTTATTATTATCAAAGTCTTACCCATAATCTCCTCATATAAAACTTTTGATGAACACACTTAAACTAAAGATAGTACTTAGTGAATAATCTTTTGCCAATTAAACTGCTAAATAGTACATTCTGATGGGTAATACCTGATGAATGACAGTAAATTAACTCTTGTGAACTCTCTGAACAAACTCAGGCAAAAGATTCATAGTTCTCTCACAGATGAACAAGGAATTAAAATATTATTTTCTAGTCATCCCACCAAAATTTTGTCTATCTACTGTTTGACAAATTGCTTACTTGATTCTTCAAATAATATCCTAAATGAGAAACAGTTTAACTCTTTCTCGTTTTATTTTTAAGTTCTCTTTCGTTCTTTCTCTTTCTTTTTTGTCTTACAGTGTGCTTAATTCACTATTTACCTTTCACATTTAGAAAATGCACAAATATATTTACAGAACCTGAACTTTTTATTGAGATCTTAAAATACATCTTTAGCATTCCATTTGATGTTTTGACAGTTGTATACATCTATGTAATCACCATCTAAAACAAAATGTAGAGGAACATTTTCATCATTCCAGAAGTTTCTTTCATGTTCCTTTTCAGTTTATTCTCCCTTCACTCAGAGGCAGCTGCTTTCTATAATTTCTGTCATTGAAGACTACTTTGCCATCACTAAAATATTATTTAAGTGTAATTATTAGATATGCACTCCTTTATGCCTAACTTCTTTAAGACTTATCCAAACTAATGCTCATTTTGTTAGTCCATTTCTTTTTATTGCTGAATAGTTTCCCATAATATGGAAGTAACATGTGTTGTTAATCAATTCTCCTGTTGATGGACCTTGGTGTTGCTTCCATCTAAGGGCTATTATTAATAAATGTGTTACAAAAATTGTTGTACAAAACCTGTGTATGTATATATGTGTGTTTGTTTTAGTATAGAATTGAAATTGCTTTTGGATGAAAAGAGAGGAAGGGTCATGTCATGTATAATGATAACAATAAATGAAAGAAATTAGCCTCCTTATTCAAACAAAGTACACTTAACAAATAATAAAATTATTTAGGATAAAGATGGAATTACATGATGATAAAGGGTCAACTTGCCCCCAAATAGCAAGCCATAATGTGTACACATCTAACAGAGCATCAAAATATATGAAGAAAAATTCATAGAACTGCGATAAAAAAATAGACAAATTCATTATTATAGTTGGGAACTTAAGCAGCATTCTTTCTGTAACTGATAAATCAAGCAAGCATAACATCAGTAAACATACAGTTGACCTGAAAAGAATCCACCTGCCAATACTGGAGACATAATAGATGTGAGTTCAATCCTTGGGTCAGGAAGATCCCGTGGAGTAGGAAATGGCAACTCACTCTAGGATTCTTGCCTGGAAAATCCCATGGACAGAGAAGCCTAGTGGGATCCAGTCCATGGGGTTGCAAAGAGTCAAACACAACTGAGCATGCACACATACACACACACATTCACACACACACGCATAGTATACTCCAACCAACAATAGCACAATAAAGATTCTTTTTAAGCTCACAAGGAACATTTGGAAAGATAGATCACATACTGTCATAATACTCATTTTAACAAATTTTAGAAAATATAAATCACACAAAGTCCTCAGAGTATATCAGAATTAAATGAGAAATTTATAACAGAAAGATAAAAAAATACTGCCAGATATTTTGAAATTAAACACATTACTTCAATATTTCAATCAATTTAACAAATGAAATAGGTATCAAATAATGTCTCAAGAGAAATTGAAAATAATTTTAACTAGTGTACTTGAAATGAACACAACATTGTAAACAACTATACTTCAACATAAAAAATAATAATAATTTGAACTAAGTGAAAACATAACATCAAAAGTTGCAGGATGCAGCTAAAGCAGTGCTTACACATCAAGTTATAGCATTGAATGTATATATTAGTAAAGAAGAATGTTCTAAGATCAATAAACTTATCTTGTACTTTATGAGGCAAGAGAAATAAGAAGAACTGAAGATTAGAGCAATCAGAAGGAAAGAAACAATAAAAATTGTAGAATTTCAATAACATTGAAAGCAGGAACATGATAGGGGAAATCAATGAAAATAAATGCTAATACTTTGAAAAGATCAATATAATTGATAAACCTCTAGCCAAGCTAACCCAGAAGAAAAGTAGTCACAAAACAATAATATCAAAAATAAAGGCATTACTAATACCTTAAAATTATAATAAAAGTACTACGTACAGCTCTATGCTCACTAGTTTTATAATTTGATGAAATTAACCTTTGAAACTACTCTTTGAAAGACACAAACTACCAATACTCACAAGGAAAAAATTGATAATCTAAACAGGCATATATCCATTAGAAACTTGAATCAAAAATGAATAAATTACCAAAAAAGAAAGCCCTCATCTTAGACAGTTTCACTGAGAAATTCTACCAAATACTATGAAAGAAATAATACCAATTTCCCACAATCTCTTCCAGATGATAGAAGGAGAGGGAACATTTCCTAACTCACTTGATGTATGAGGCAGACATTACCCTGTACTAAATCACATAAATAAAATGTATAGACTGCTACCTATCATGAGCATAGATGCAAAAACCTTCAACAAATTATTAGGAAATCAAATCCAGCATGTCCACAAATAATTTTGCACCATGCTTATTAGGATTTACTAGAGGCTTTTTTTTTTTAAGTTTGCTTCAACATTTCAAGATCAATCAATGTAATTCAACACATCAATGCATGTAAGAATCATGTAATCATATGATTGACACAGAAAAATCATTTGAACAAATCCAACATCCATTCTTCATAAAGTTTCAACATAGAATAGAGAAAAGTGAAAGTGAAAGTCGTTCAGGCATGTATGACTCTGTGCGACCCCATGGACTATACAGTCCGTGGAATTCTCCAGGCCACAATACCAGAGTGAGTAACCTTTCCGTCTCCAGGGGATCTTCCAAACCCAGGGATTGAACCCAGGTCTCCCACATTGCAGGTGGATTCTTTACCAGCTGAGCCACCAGGGAAGCCCAAGAATGCTGGAGTGGGTAACCTGGCCCTTCTCCAGGGGAACTTTCCCACCCTGGAATTGAGCCAGGGTCTCCTGCGTTGCAGGCAGATTCTTTACCAGCTGAGCTACCAGGGAAACCCAGTTCATTTAGTAACACTAATCATTTTCCTGAAATATTCTTAAAGTGCTGTTATATACCTGTAGGTATATACATCATCCAGGACTTTGGCATAATATTAAAAAAAAATTTAAAGGTTAGTTTTTCAATTAATTAGCAATGAAACTATTAGTGTTTTTGTTCACTATGAGCAGTGGTGTACTAGGATAGAAAGGAATTTCCTTAGTTTAATTAAAAGAAAAAATAAAACTATAAGCTACTTAATGGTGAGAAATCTTATAAACTTAAAATTGAGAATAGAGTGTAAAAAAAAATGAATGAACTCTAAATGCACATTTTTTAGTTAAGGAACCAGTCTAAGAAGGCTACATACTTTTTGAATCCCATTATATGACATACAGTAGTCAGAAAAATCATTGGTTACCAGAGGCCTTCAGGGAGGAGAAGATTGAATAGGCGAAGCACAGAGAATTATTGAGAATAGAGGAACTATTGGATATGATACTGTAAGTGTGAACTCATGACACTACATTTTGTCAAAACTCTAAACATAGGAGTTAATCATAATGTATGCAAATTTAAAAAACATCCTTTATGAGGTCAAGGGAGTCCCAGGGTGGAGGCCGAAAGTGACAAAACCAGCTAACTATATTAGAAATATATGAAATTATCTCACTGAAGGAAGTGAGAAAATAAGTTGCAGGCTTAAGTAACTTTAGAAATGAGTGGAGTTTTAAAGGCATATTTAGGTATTTGTATACATATTGTTTATTATCCAAATATATTTTTTTTGCTTTGTAACTGAATGATCTCGAGGAGACAGCAATGTGCAGTGGCTTGAATAAACCTTATTTTCCTGCCTAGAAATTAAACTTGAGTAGCCCAGGTGAAAATCAGGAATCTTGGCCACCAGTCCACCAGGGGCTAGAGGTTAGAAGCAAAGTTTCCCTGGCTCTTGGCTCCACTGAAAAATGAATTTCTCAAGGAGGAAAAAACTGTAAAAACAGCTTTATTATTAGAGACATAACACAAGTGGGAGAGCACACAGAGAAACAGTTTGTTTAGTTAAGATAGAAGCAAGACCAAGATGCACACCCAAGAGAAAAGGTGTGAGCATCCTCCCTAATGAGGAGGAGCACAGTAAGAAGTGGTTAAATCATTTAAGCAGGGCAGTTCTTCTGGGTCTCTGTTTACTTTTGCCCAATTATCTTTTTACATACCTGACTTGTACCAAAGACTTTGACTGTGTGGATCACAATAAAATGTGGAAAATTCTGAAAGAGATGGGAATACCAGACCACCTAACCTGCCTCTTGAGAAATCTGTATTCAGGTCAGGAAGCAACAGTTAGAACTGGACATGGAACAACAGACTGGTTCCAAATAGGAAAAGGAGTACGTCAAGGCTGTATATTGTCACTCTGCTTATTTAACTTATATGCAGAGTACATCATGAGAAACGCTGGACTGGAAGAAACACAGCTGGAATCAAGATTGCCAGGAGAAATATCAATAACCTCAGATATGCAGATGACACCACCCTTATGGCAGAACATGAAGAGGAACTAAAAAGCCTCTTGATGAAAGTGAAAGAGGAGAGTGAAAAAGTTGGCTTAAAGCTCAACATTCAGAAAACTAAGATCATGGCCCATCATGAATTGATCCAGTCCCATCAATTCATGGGAAATAGATGGGGAAACAGTGGAAACAGTGTCAGACTTTATTTTGGGGGGCTCCAAAATCACTGCAGATGGTGACTGCAGCCATGAAATTAAAAGACGCTTACTCCTTAGAAGATAAGTTATGACCAACCTAGATAGTATATTCCAAAGCAGAGACATTACTTTGCCGACTAAGGTCTGTCTAGTCAAGGCTATGGTTTTTCCTGTGGTCATGTATGGATGTGAGAGTTGGACTGTGAAGAAGGCTGAGTGCCAAAGAATTGATGCTTTTGAACTGTGGTGTTGGAGAAGACTCTTGAGAGTCCCTTGGACTGCAAGGAGTTCCAACCAGTCCATTCTGAAGGAGATCAGCCCTGGGATTTCTTTGGAAGGAATGATGCTAAAGCTGAAACTCCAGTACTTTGGCCACCTCATGCGAAGAGGTGACTCATTGGAAAAGACTCTCATGCTGGGAAGGATTGGGGGCAGGAGGAGAAGGGGACGACCGAGGATGAGATGGCTGGATGACATCACGGACTCGATGGATGTGAGTCTGAATGAACTCTGCAAGTTGGTGATGGACAGGGAGGCCTGGCGTGCTGCGATTCATGGGGTCACAAAGAGTCGGACACAACTGAGCGACTGAACTAACTATGAACTATGACCTGTCTTAGGTCCCTCTCCAATATGAGCATGCATCTTTTAGCCAAGACAGATTCCAGTGCAGAGGCCTATGTGAAGTTTCACAACCCTCATTATGGAGTGACATCCCCTCCTTTTTGACCCCACTTTCTCCTCATGTGTCCTCTGAGAGGTCTCCTTGACTTTGAGAATGATAAATACTTGATTTCTTTATCTTTTATCCCAGCAGCACTCAGCTCCTCCTTGCTCCATCATTATCTTTGTCTTGGAGTATCTGTCCATAAGGAGACAGATTCAGCTGCTCAGCCCATCTATCTACTGCCTCATGAGAAGAAGCAACAACACCCTAGTAGCAAAGAGCACATTTAGTATCCAGATCTTGTTTTCTAACATCATTCTTCAATGAGGGAACCAGGATCCCTTAAAGACAGAACTGCATGGAGACTGGGTCAAGAAATGTTCAGGATCAGACTGAATCATCTTATACTGACATGAAGAAAGGAAAGGTCAAAAGTACAAAGAAGAGAAAACTAAAAACATTACATAATGTCATCATGACAGCTCACATTTTCCCCATCAGGGTAATAATAGCCAGATCACAGCTTCATTCTTAGTTTACAACAATTAGTTTTATGCCATTTTACTGAGTGCATCTCCACTGCATAAAAAGAATATTAAGAAAGAAGTATGTTGTAACCTTTTACTACAGAAGCAAATCCAGCATCTTCATGAGCATGTGTGGGCCAGTGATTTTGTCAGATAGTATCGCAGGGTTAATATCACCATGTTAATTATAATTGCTTTATTATCTTCACTTTAGCATTTATGAATAAACATTGTTCAGTATTTAAGTTGGACATGTGAAACACGTTGACTATGAAGAGAAAAATCTGAGAAAAGGAAAAATGCCAAAAGTATATTTAAATGTAATACCTCAATAATACAAAGGATTGCTTCTATCTTACTCTTGGTCCCAGAGCAACAGCAAGAATTGGTAAAGGATGACAAGGCCTGAAACACGAGCTGCTCAAGCAGGTGGCAATCAGGAAACAGTCCAATGTGGAGAAGCCAAAAGCAGATGGCAAAGGTCAACAGATGTTTGGGAATGACTGTGAGACCTGTCAGAGGAGCATCAAGACTTAGTCAGGCAAAATTCTTTGATGCACTCTTCTTACATTTTCAGAAGAAATCTTATTTCTTTGTTTTAAAAATGTCATTTTCAATAGACAAATACTGTTATAGACATGCTGGCACTTTAAAAGACAGCTTCAGACTAGGGTGAGGCAGCTTGGGTACAATATTTAAGGATGTTTGTGCTCTCAGGGTCACAAAAGAGTCAAACTTTAACTGAGAATGAGTGTTTCATTGAACATGCACCCTGCACACCATATTGGCCTCACTGTAGTCTGAGTCTGGTTTTAAAGATTGACTTTCATGTGATGGATGTTATCTGACAACTTAAGAGAAGGCATATAACATTATTTGATAGTTCTAAGTAAGTTTTCGGTCACTGTGCATTTTTTGTAAAACATTTCACTAGGTGTTTCTAGAATGTTATGAAAGAAGGAAAATGCAAGCATTTGGGGAACAAAGCATGTATATAAAACATAAAGGCAGCAAGCAAGTAGTAGCATCTAAATATCACATGAAACAAATGGAGAACAATAGCAAATTTATGTTTGGGTACTGGCAAGCTAAAATTCCACACAGTAGTACTTGATAATAGAGATTCACTGAGTGAGTGAATGGGCATTTAAAATTTGTATATCAGCTTCAAATACTGTGTATTTGATTTTTTTTGGAGGAATTATTTTATTTTATTATTATTATTTTAATTTTTATTTTTACTTTATTTTACTTTACAATACTGTATTGGTTTTGTCATACATTGACATGAATCCACCACGGGTGTACATGTGTTCCCAAACATGAACCCCCGTCCCACCTCCCTCCCCATAACATATCTCTGGGTCATCACTGTGCACCAGCCCCAAGCATGCTGTATCCTGCATCGGACATAGACTGGTGATGCGATTCTTACATGATAGTATACATGTTACAATGCCATTCTCCCAAATCATCCCACCCTCTCCCTCTCCCTCTGAGTCCAAAAGTCCGTTATACACATCTGTGTCTTTTTTGCTGTCTTGCATACAGGGTCGTCATTGCCATCTTTCTAAATTACATATATATATATATATATATATATATATATATATATATATATATGTGCTAGTATACTGTATTGGTGTTTTTCTTTCTGGCTTACTTCACTCTGTATAATCGGCTCCAGTTTCATCCATCTCATCAGAACTGATTCAAATGAATTCTTTTTAACGGCTGAGTAATACTCCATTGTGTATATGTACCACAGCTTTCTTATCCATTCATCTGCTGATGGACATCTAGGTTGTTTCCATGTCCTGGCTATTATAAACAGTGCTGCGATGAACATTGGGGTACATGTGTCTCTTTCAATTCTGGTTTCCTCAGTGTGTATGCCCAGAAGTGGGATTGCTGGATCATAAGGTAGTTCTGTTTGCAATTTTTTAAGGAATCTCCACACTGTTCTCCATAGTGGCTGTACTAGTTTGCATTCCCACCAACAGTGTAGGAGGGTTCCCTTTTCTCCACACCCTCTCCAGCATTTATTGCTTGCAGATTTTTGGATCGCAGCCATTCTGACTGGTGTGAAGTGGTACCTCATTGCAACGAAAAGAATAAAATACTTAGGAATATATCTACCTAAAGAAACTAAAGACCTATATATAGAAAACTATAAAACACTGATGAAAGAAATCAAAGAGGACACTAATAGATGGAGAAATATACTATTTCATGGATTGGAAGAATCAATATAGTGAAAATGAGTATACTACCCAAAGCAATTTACAAATTCAATGCAATCCCTATCAAGCTACCAACAATATTTTTCACAGAACTAGAACAAATAATTTCAAGATTTGTATGGAAGTACAAAAAACCTCGAATAGCCAAAGCAATCTTGAGAAAGAAGAATGGAACTGGAGGAATCAACTTGCCTGACTTCAGGCTCTACTACAAAGCCACAGTCATCAAGACAGTATGGTACTGGCACAAAGACAGAAATATAGATCAATGGAACAAAATAGAAAGCCCAGAGATAAATCCACACACATATGGACACCTTATCTTTGACAAAAGAGGCAAGAATATACAATGGAGTAAAGACAATCTCTTTAACAAGTGGTGCTGGGAAAACTGGTCAACCACTTGTAAAAGAATGAAACTAGATCACTTTCTAACACCACACACAAAAATAAACTCAAAATGGATTAAAGATCTAAATGTAAGACCAGAAACTATAAAACTCCTAGACGAGAACATAGGCAAAACACTCTCCGACATAAATCACAGCAGGATCCTCTATGATCCACCTCCCAGAATTCTGGAAATAAAAGCAAAAATAAACAAATGGGATCTAATTAAAATTAAAAGCTTCTGCACAACAAAGGAAAATATAAGCAAGGTGAAAAGACAGCCTTCTGAATGGGAGAAAATAATAGCAAATGAAGCAACTGACAACTAATCTCAAAAATATACAAGCAACTTATGCAGCTCAATTCCAGAAAAATATACGACCCAATCAAAAAATGGACCAAAGAACTAAATAGACATTTCTCCAAAGAAGACATACGGATGGCTAACAAACACATTAAAAGATGCTCAACATCAGTCATTATTAGGGAAATATATTTGATTTTTATATCAGCTCATGAATGTGTATAGAGTTTCAAGTGAATTTCTTGCTTTAAGACAGCTGTGGGTTTATTTATTTCCTTTTTTAAAAATTCCAACTTAAAATTAATATATGCACAGATTTGATTTGCTGTAGATAAGGATTGATTTGTTTAACTAGGCCCCCATGAGAAACAGTAATACTACACAGACAGTGGAGAAATATTTGTATTAATTTCACTTGAGATCATACTCCATTACTTGATAAACAAAACTATGTGTTCTAATCTTTTTTGAACATTGCTTACTGAGGCTTTCAGTCACACAATTTTATAGGTCTAAGGCTGAGCTTTCATTTTTTTAAAAAAAATCATTGTTAGAAGTCCAAAAGAAGGCTAAGAACATGAATAGACATATTGTTAGGAGAATGGATACAGGAAATCTAGTAATATATTTTAAAAAAATGAATAATTGAACAATAGAAGGAACAGAGAAGTTAAAACTATGTTACATGTGAGAGACAGCCAGAGACTCAGAGACAAAAAGAGACAGAGAGAGAATATTTTTCATTTAAATACATTTATCTCTTTTACCCTGAAGTCAGAAACCTCTTATTTCTGTAACCTCTTTGGGAGCCCAGGTTTCTGAATGCTTCTTCTTTTCTCACCTTCCTTTTACTCATGGATAACCTCAAACAATATTTAGCTCTTGGAGATTTGGAATTGCTCATATTTTTGGGTTTTTCATCACTCTGCTGAAATTCTCTCATTAGTCTCTCCTGTTCTTCCAATGCCAAATCTTCGATTAGGCGCTAACCCTCATGCTGTAGCTAGCACTCTTATCTGGAAATACATTATGCTTGTTATGGCAAAGCTTTGCAAGACTATTCATTTGTTGAAGTATCCCTTTCATGTATGGTTGCCAGTTCAAATATGGGACACCAAGTCTTATTTGACTTGCAGATAAATATTGCAGGGGGCATTATATAAAAAATTATAATTTTGCTGAAATTCTAAATAAATAGGGTATTTTTAATTAATTTTTTTTTACTTGACCCACCAATCTTACTTCCAGGTAAAAGAGGAGAGCATTAATGCAGGACTTACGTGCATATCCTACTTTCACAAATTTTATTCTGTTTAATCTTCATAACAACTTTGTGATGTATGAATAATCACCCCAATTAATAAATGAAGAAAGAAGCTCAGAGATTTGCACAAGACCATAAAACTAATAGCTGGCACATTCAGGGTCCAACTCTTGCTCTACTATGAAACACAGTAAGCTTTTCCCTTGTTGAGGCTGCTTCTCTCTCAGCCTTTCCTGTTTTCCTTGCATAATAGAAAACAGATAAAAGGAAGGTTGGATCTCCTTAACCAATGTGAGTTTCAAATCCTTCTTCTCTATTTAAAATTTAAAATATGAGAATTTTCAACCATTCACACAGGTAAAGAGAATATTACAGAAAACTCCCATGCACTCATCACTCTGCCTGAACAATTATCAACATTTTTCCCCAGTCTCCTTTCATCTGTTTATTGTCCCTGTTTTTTTCCCAGCAAGTACAAGACATCATTATATTTAAGCTCTTGCCTATTATTTTCACAAACTTGGCCCATAATTAAATAGTTGACTAAACCATTCTTACTCAACTTATACTAGTGATGTCTTTATTCCTAATTACTCTCTGTTCCCTTCTGTCAGTCTACTTACTTACTTAATTTGGGATTAGATTTCCCTTCCAAAAGTGGCACTCTTTAGCAATTGGAGCTATTTAAGATTAGCTCTCCTCTCTAAAACTGCTACTCTCTTGTGAAAACTTCACTAAATCTAACTTTGTTTTCTGAGAATTTAAAAAACATTCTTAAATATACAGAATCACATACACAATAGCACATCTTTAAAGAAATGTTTCCAAATCATGACAAGATAATATACAGAGAAGTTGGTTTAGCAGTACCCAAGTGGTTCCAAAACCTACTGAACACTCTAGGTTTGAAAGTAAGTCTCTATTTTGGATATAGTGGTGAAATTAATTTCTTTCCTTATACCTTTACAGAAATGAACTCATTAGGGAACTCTATGGTGTTTTGGCCTTAAATATACTGTGGAAACATGTTACCAGCCATACACAGTTAGAAGCAGTATCTGTAGGAAAAACAAAACAAAACAAAACAAAAACTGGTCTCCATCCTTAGTAGAGCATAGTTAGAATGATGTTAAAGTGGAATCAAGTTAGCCATCATATAACTCCTGTACTGTATCACCCACCACTGTGCTAAATCAGAAAAAAAGGATGGGGGAGGGGGTAAAATGTACTTTTTGCAAAATGTGTAGACATTCTTTAATAAATAAAGTTAATGCTGTCATTAGTGGCAACTCTAAGCAAAACTTTTAACTTTTTTTCCTATGGATAAGCACTCTTTGGGGAGATGAATATTGCTGCAGTCATATTGCGCTTTCAGTTAATGAGATGTGGGTTCTATTTGTTAGAGTTTTATGGTAATGAAGCTTATAATTTACTGACAAACTGGCTTGCTTTCAAAACATTCTCTTATTGCACTTTTTTTTTTATCAGAAACATTGATGTGCTAATTTGTATGTTTATGGCAGCAGATGTGCACCTTCACTAAAAGGCTGCCAGAGAAGAAGGGGATGGGACAGGAAAGAAAAGGAAGAAGGGGAGAGGTGTTAAGAGTTTGCACTTGGTAATAAAATCCATACACAAATGAAAAAATGGCATAGTTTAGTTGAATCATCCATGAGCTCATTAAGTATGTTATCTGAAATATCAAATATTTATCACTAAAATTTGGTTGAGTTATAGATATGTATGCTAAGTGCCAAATCCTTTTATCCAGTGTGAAAACTGAAGGACAAAATTTACCATTTAAAATTCAATAGCTATAACAAGAAGTCATTAAATATAAACTAGGTGAAAAACACTTTCCTCCCTTAAAAGGGCAGAATATATTTTCTAAGTAAGGCACATTGAAATTATTACCAGTTGCTTTACAGTACCGTTTTTTGGAGTTCTGGTTTTTCTCCAGCTCTGAAATTTTATGACTCAGAGGGGTAAAAATATTGCTTCCAAGTTGCGACCCTACTTCTGTTACTGCCAGCTAAGTGAGGTGTATAACAGGAAATGGCATCATAAGACTTCCTTTTGTAGAAATTGAAATATTCTAATCATATGTTTATAATTTGTAATAGAGGATATAAAACCATGATGATTTTTCAGACACCTCATTAAACACAAAAGAAAGCAACAATCTCTGTGTAACACATGTAATGAGAAACAAATGAAGAGAGA
Organism: Capra hircus; assembly: GCF_001704415.2. Lineage (NCBI taxonomy): Eukaryota > Metazoa > Chordata > Mammalia > Artiodactyla > Bovidae > Capra > Capra hircus. Next base: position 21,578,178 of record NW_017189517.1, on the reverse strand, counting down.
GTAAGCTGTTTACCAGAGAAGGCGATGGCACCCCACTCCAGTACTCTTGCATGGAAAATTCCATGGATGGAGGAGCCTCGTAGGCTGTGGTCCATGGGGTCGCTAAGAGTTGGACATGACTGAGCTACTTCACTTTCACTTTTCACTTTCATGCATTGGAGAAGGAAATGTCAACCCACTCCAGTATTCTTGCCTGGAGATTCCCAGGGATGGGGGAGCCTGGTGGGCTGCCATCTCTGGGGTCACACAGAGTCAGACATGACTGAAGTGACTTAGCAGCAAGCTGTTTGTAGTGCTTTCCATCTTCATGAGTTAGGGAACAAAGAGGAGACTGAAATGGAAAACATGGATTCACTGAGGGCTAAAAACTACCGGTTGAGAGGCACTTGTTGAAAATCCCAGTGACTTGAAGAAGTAGCTCCCAGAAGTTTCATCTTAGTTAGTTGAAGAAATTGAACATAAGAATCTCAGAAAAAAGAACTCTGTCCTACCTTTATGCTCAGATGCTTTTGGGTACATATGCAACCAAATAATAAATTCATTTTCTGTGAGTTCTTGGACACTTCTGATCCATAGGAAGCAGAGTGGTTGAAAACTTCCAGAACATTTACAACAGACATATTCTTTGCCCTCAAAAACCTTGTAATCTATCTGGAGAGACAAAATAGTTGTATAAGAAGTACACATGAGTATAGTGATAAATGTCCAGGATTTGAACAATGAATTTCTTATATGAGAATACAATTTAACCAAAGAAGGGTATTTAATGATATGAACAGCTCTTATCTTTTTTTGTTGTTGTTGTACTTAAGCATCAACTTCTTATTAAGACTCCATCCAAACATATGTATTTATTACATGAGATGTTTTTGAGATACCGTTTTATGTAGCATCTGTCAGAGAGTAAACATTCAGCATTTATTTCTTAAATTCATCACATTATTTCAGAATTTGGTAGCTATTCAAAATAGCAAGCACCATTTCAACAATTAACGTGATTTAATTCTCTACAAAAAATTTTAAAAAGTGACATTGCAATGAAAAGAATAAAATACTTAGGAATAAATCTACCTAAAGAAGCAAAAGACCTATATATAGAAAACTATAAAACACTGGTGAAAGAAATCAAAGAGGACACTAATAGATGGAGAAATATACTGTGTTCATGAATTGGAAGAATCAATATAGTGAACATGAGTATACTACCCAAGCAATCTATAGATTCAATGTAATCCTTATCAAGCTACCAAGGGTATTTTTCACAGAACTAGAACAAATAATTTCACAATTTGTATGGCAATGCAAAAAACCTTGAATAGCCAAAGGAATCTTGAGAAAGAAGAATGGAACTGGAGGAATCAACTTGCCTGACTTCAGACTATACTACAAAAGCAGAGTCATTAAGACAGTATGGTACTGGCACAAAGACAGAAATATAGATTAATGGAACAAAATAGAAAGTCCAGAGATAAATCCATGCACCTATGGACGCCTTATCTTTGACAAAGGAGGCAAGAATACACAATGGAGAAAAGACAATCTCTTTAACAAGTGGTGCTGGGAAAACTGGTCAATCACTTGTAAAAGAATGAAACTAGAACACTTTCTAACACCATACACAAAATTAAATTCAAAATGGATTAAAGATCTCAACATAAGACCAGAAACTATAAAACTCCTAGAGGAAAACATAGGAAAAAGACCCTTTGACATAAATCACAGCAGGATCCTCTATTAACCACCTCCCAGAGTAATGGAAATAAAAGCAAAAATAAACAAGTGAGACCTAATTAAACTTAAAAGCTTTTCACAACGAAGGAAACTATAAGCAAGGTGACAAGACAGCCTTCAGAATGGGAGAAAATAACAGCAAATGAGACAACTGACAAAGAATTAATCTCAAAAATATACAAGCAGCTCCTGCAGCTCAATTTCAGAAAAATAAATGACCTAATCAAAACATGGTCCAAAGAACTAAACAGACATTTCTCCAAAGAAAGCATACATATGGCTAACAAACACATGAAAAGATGCTCAACATCACTCATTATCAGAGAAATGCAAATCAAAACCACAATGAGGTACCATCTTGTGCTGATCAGGATGGCTACTGTCAAAAAGCCTACAAACAATAAATGCTGGAAAGGGTGTGGAGAAAAGGGAACCCTCTTACACCGTTTTTGGGAATGCAAACTAGTATAGCTACTATGGAGAACAGAGTGGAGATTCCTTAAAAAACTGGAAATAAAACTGCTTTATGACCCAGCAATCCCACTGCTTGGCATACACACCAAGGAAACCAGAATTGAAAGAGACACATCTACCTCAATGTTCATCACAGCACTGTTTACAATAACCAGAACATGGAAGCAACCTAGATGCCCATCAGCAGATGAATGGATAAGAAAGCTGTGGTACATATACACAATGGAATATTACTCAGCCATTAATAAATGCATTTGAATAAGTTCTAATGAGTTGGATGAAACTGAAGCCTATTATACAGAGTGAAGTAAACCAGAAAGAAAAACACCAATACAGTATATTAACACATATATATGGAATTTAGAGAGATGGTAATGATGACCCTATATGCGAGACAACAAAAGAGACACAGATGTAAAGAACAGACTTTTGGCCTCTGTGGTAGAAGGCGAGGGTGGGATGATTTGAGAGAATAGCATTGAAACATGTATATTACCACATGTGAAATAGATCGTCAGGCCAGGTTTGATGCATGAGACAGGGTGCTCAGGGCTGGAGCACTGGGATGACCCTGAGGGATGGGATGGGGAGGGAAGTAGGAGGAGGGTTCAAGATGGGGAACCCATGGCTGATTCATGTCAATGTATGGGAAAAAATCACTACAATATTGTAAAATAATTAACCTCCAATTAAAATAAATAAACTATTAGTTTTTTAAAAAGGTGGAAAAGTTTCTGCCTTCATAAACACCAGATAGTTGAAACTCTTTGAATGGGATGCCTGTTTGCATCCTAATGTTTGCTGATAATGTTGTAAAGTGTTCTCCTCTTTTTACTCCCCCTTTCCTTCCTTCTTCTTTTTAAAAAAGTTCATCTTACCCACTTAAGCAGGAATGCAGATCTTCTCTACTCCTATCCCCCCATTTAAGGCTATTTATTGCAAGAGAAAAACAGACATACAATTAGCCTAGCATAGTCTTTATTATTTTCTTAATTAAAGTTAAGAATTCAACACATGACAGTTTAGAATAAAAATAGAAACCTACACTTAAAGATGGGCTTCCCAATGGATAAGAAAAAATAGAATCTATCTCTGTGTTGTTTACCATACTAGGAAATAATAGTAATAATAATTATAAGTGTGAGTGATGATGGCAAAATGAATAATAGTTAATGTTTATTAAAAACTTCCTACATATCAGGTATTGTTCCATGTGATTCATGTTCAATTTTCATATCAACTCTATGGATTAGATGACATTATTGTCACCCCTGTTTTATAGATGAGAAAGCTGAAGTGCAGAGGGCTTAAGCCCTCTGTATATTACTTAAGTAATATAATATTTAAGTAATATACTTAGAGTTGCTGAGGAAGAGAAGAAATACTTTAGAGAGAGGGTAGTATATGAAAGGGGCTTCCCTGTTGGCTCAGACTGTAAAGATGAAGACAGAGAGGAGATCATTGGGGTTTAAGATGAGGATCATGGGTGTTTACTTTGAGATATGCATAATGTTGTCACCCAATGACCTGTGTTTGCCTTAAAAATATTAAGAACTAGACATATTCTCCGAATGCTCTTAATGGTTCCTGTTATCTATCTAAGACAACCTGAGGTCCCTATCACCACTTCAGGGATAGCCAGGAAGCCCAGTACTCCTTATTTTTGTAAAAGGGCACCCTCCCCTGGACAGTGTTGGAAATGCCCTGGGCTTTATGATGTTCAAGCAGGAGAAAACTAGAGATGGAGAAGTAGGGACAAAATTATGGAGGCATTTGAATTTAGGTATAGAGGAAAAATTAAAAGCAGTACCCTGAAAACTGAGCTTTATACAATTAATCTGATAATTGAATTCAGAATTAAAAGAGGATAAATGAGAGAAAGTGAGATTAGTTACAAAACTCTTGGATTACCATGAGAAAAAAAATTATAAAAGAGGAATAGGACCATGAATTTGGGGAATATCGGTGATATTGTCTAGACATCATATCTCATGTTAAAGTCTGAAGTCTTGATGTCTCTGTTTTCTAGCCTATGAACAAATGCAAAGTACAAGTGTCAATTATTTTTTGTTCTTTTCACTGTATTCAGTTCTCCCACATATAATGTTTTTATGTGATGAAAGGTAAGTTCATTATCTTTGATTCACATCATACAGTGTGACTGCTCTAAGAAAACCTAAAAAATGTTCTACCTAGTCAGAAGATGGGCTCTTCACTTAGTGCAGAACATCTCATCTTAACAAAATAGTCTTAAATATTAAACTTATAAGTCAAATGTACACAAGATTTTTATTCATGTAATTATTGGGAAATAGCTCCATATTGACATGTTCTGAAAGCCCTGAGACTTTTACATACATTAATCTAAGAGTGATACTGAATTAAAAATATAATAATGTAATTTGTAATAAAGTGTTATTTTTACTAGTGAAAAGTATTGCAAATTCATATTATTAAACTTAAGATGAAAGAGCTTTTTATTTGGATATTCATTCTTATGTGACTACAGTTACAGTAATATTAAACATTCATTAATATATATTTTATTCAAACCTACATTTTGCAGTAGAGTGAGGAGAGATTTAGGAGATGAGATGAAAGAGAAAAGTGGGACACAAGAAAGTAGGATTGTATATTCAACTATACCACCAACTGTGAGAACTTGGGCAAGTCATAACACTTCTGAACCTTGTCTTCTTTGTTTTTAAAAGAAAGGAGTTTTGTAATAGAGCCTGAAGTCAGGCAGGTTGATTCCTCCAGTTCCATTCTTCTTTCTCAAGATTGCTTTGGCTATTCGAGGTTTTTTTGTATTTCCATACAAATTGTGAAATTATTTGTTCTATTTCTGTGAAAAATACCGTTGGTAGCTTGATAAGGATTGCATTGAATCTATAAATTGTTTTGGGTAGTATACTCATTTTCACTATGTTGATTCTTCCAATCCATGAACATGGTATATTTCACCATCTATTAGTGTCCTTTTTGATTTCTTTCACCAGTGTGTTATAGTTTTCTATATCACCAGCCCAGATTCAATGCATGATACTGGATGCTTGGGGCTGGTGAACTGGGACAACCCAGTGGGATGGTATGGGGAGGAACGAGGGAAGGGGGTTCAGGATGGGGAACACCTGTATACCTGTGGCGGATACATGTTGATGTATGGCAAAACCAATACAATATTGTAAAGTAATTAACCTCCAATTTAAATAAATAAATTTATATTTTAAAGAAAATAAAAAAAAAAAGTGAGAGTTTTACTTCTCCTTTTCCAATTTGGATTCCTTTTATTTCTTTTTCTGCTCTGATTGCTGTGGCCAAAACTTCCAGAACTATGTTGAATAGTAGCAGTGAAAGTGCAGATGACATGATCCTCTACATAGAAAACCCCAAAGACTGTACCAGAAAATTACTAGAGCTCATCAATGAATATAGTAAAGTTGCAGGATATAAAATCAACACACAGAAATCCCTTACATTCCTATACACTAATAATGAGAAAGTAGAAAAAGAAATTAAGGAAACAATTCCATTCACCATTGCAATGAAAAGAATAAAATACTGAGGAATATATCTACCTAAAGAAACTAAAGACCTATATATAGAAAACTTTAAAATACTGATGAAAGAAATCAAAGAGGACACTAATAGATGGAGAAATATACCATGTTCATGGATTGGAAGAATCAATATAGTGAAAATGAGTATACTACCCAAAGCAATCTACAAATTCAATGCAATCCTTATCAAGCTACCAACGGTATTTTTCACAGAAATAGAACAAATAATTTCACAATTTGTATGGTAATACAAAAAAAACCTCAAATAGCCAAAGCAATCTTGAGAAAGAAGAATGGAACTGGAGGAATCAACTTGCCTGACTTCAGGCTCTACTACAAAGCCACAGTCATCAAGACAGTATGGTACTGGCACAAAGACAGACATATAGATCAATGGAACAAAATGGAAAGCCCAGAGATAAATCCACTCACCTATGGACATCTTATCTTTGACAAAAGAGGCAAGAATATACAATGGAGTAAAGACAATCTCTTTAACAAGTGGTGCTGGGAAAACTGGTCAACCACTTGTAAAAGAATGAAACTAGATCACTTTCTAACACCACACACAAAAATAAACTCAAAATGGATTAAAGATCTAAATGTAAGACCAGAAACTATAAAACTCCTAGACGAGAACATAGGCAAAACACTCTCCGACATAAATCAAAGCAGGATCCTCTATGATCCACCTCCCAGAATTCTGAAAATAAAAGCAAAAATAAACAAATGGGATCTAATTAAAATTAAAAGCTTCTGCACAACAAAGGAAAATATAAGCAAGGTGAAAAGACAGCCTTCAGAATGGGAGAAAATAATAGCAAATGAAGCAACTGACAAACAACTAATCTCAAAAATATACAAGCAACTCCTGCAGCTCAATTCCAGAAAACTATACGACCCAATCAAAAAACGGGCCAAAGAACTAAATAGACATTTCTCCAAAGAAGATATACGGATGGCTAACAAACACATGAAAAGATGCTCAACATCACTCATTAGAGAAATGCAAATCAAAACCACAATGAGGTACCACTTCACACCAGTCAGAATGTCTGCAATCCAAATGTCTGCAAGCAATAAATGCTGGAGAGGGTGTGGAGAAAAGGGAACCCTCTTTCACTGTTGGTGGGAATGCAAACTAGTACAGCCACTATGGAGAACAGTGTGGAGATTCCTTAAAAAATTGCAAATAGAAGTGCCTTATGACCTAGCAATCCCACTGCTGGGCATACACACCGAAGAAACCAGAATTGAAAGAGACATGTGTACCCCAATGTTCATCACAGCACTGTTTATAATAGCCAGGACATGGAAACAACCTAGATGTCCATCAGCAGATGAATGGATAAGAAAACTGTGGTACCTATACACAATGGAGTATTACTCAGCCATTAAAAAGAATACATTTGAATCAGTTCTAATGAGGTGGATGAAACTGGAGCCGATTATACAGAGTGAAGTAAGCCAGAAAGAAAGACACCAATACAGTATACTAACACATATATATGGAATTTAGAAAGATGGCAATGATGACCCTGTATGCAAGACAGCAAAAGAGACACAGATGTGTAGAGCGGACTTTTGGACTCAGAGGGAGAGGGAGAGGGTGGGATGATTTGGGAGAATGGCATTGAAACGTGTATACTATCATGTAAGAAACAAATCACCAGTCTATGTCTGATGCAGGATACAGGATGCTTGGGGCTGGTGCACGGGGATGACCCAGAGAGATGTTATGGGGAGGGAGGTGGGAGGATGGTTCATGTTTGGGAACGCATGTACTCCCGTGGTGGATTCATGTCAATGTATGGCAAAACCAATACAGTATTGTAAAGTAAAATAAAGTAAAAATAAAAATTTAAAAAAAATTTTTTAAAAGTAAAAAAAAGAAAAATAAAAAAAAATAGAGTGGTTGGCGTAGATGCTGTCTATGTTTTCTTTCAATCCTAGTGTTAAATAAGCATCTTGAAATTCTGCTTGGATGCATTAAATATTCTTTTTTTAAAAGCACTTTACTTAGTTACCCTGAAAATAGTACGATTTAGATAGCACTTAAACTTTGAAACAATAATGAAAGCTTCAGTGTTGATGTATTATCAAATTTCTGAGTGTCCCCATTTCTGTCTGAGCCTTGATTCTTGGAACATGCTTTTTTCTCTGATAACTATTGTTTCAGAGTAAAACCACAGTAAAACCTTCTTAAGGTAATTGTTAAGGGTTTATTGACCAACAGGAGAATATGTCTTGGCAGAAATGTGAATCATAAATATTTAAATTAAAATAGACTTTTTGTATAATCTGTACAGACCATTCACTCAGCTGAGCATTATGACATGCATCATTAGCCCTTTGAAACTTGTGAAAAAAAAAAAAAACTAATAAATGAATGGCTTGCAAAAGGAAACGGGTGCCTGTTTTGTGGTTTTAACCCCTCTTAACTTTCTTTTTTGGCTTTTGAATTATTATTTCTTAACACTGTGTAGGAAAATAAGCACTAGATTTGGAGAGTGAAGGCTGGAATTCAAATTTTCTTCCTGGTACCTACTGACTAAACTCTAATTATCCCAACTATACAGTGGACGGAAATGATGAAGCCACCTTTACTTACTTCATAAGATAGTTGCAAATGAGGAATTTGTTGGAGAAGATTAACAGTGGACAAAACTGTCGTTTGATCTGAGAGCTGGACCTGGGCAATCAGATGTCCCTCATCCTCTACCCTGTCCTTGGAATGTATATTCTGCCCACAGTTCCTGCTGTTGGAGTTACTTCAAGCACACAGCCTTGAATGAGTCAGGTGTTATTTGTTATTCAGACTATTTGAACTAAGTATGTGACTAAAATCAGTCAGTCCTAAAGAAAATCAACTCTGAATATTCAATGGAAAGACTGATGCCAAAGCTTAAGCTCCAATATTTGGCCACCTGATGCAAAGAGCTGACTCATTGGAAAAGACCCTAATTTGAGGAAAGACTGAGGGCAGGAGGAGAAGGGGGCAGCAGAGGATGAGTTGGTTGGATGGCATTACTGACTCAATGGACATGAGTTTGAACAAACTCTGGGAGAGAGTGAAGGACAGGGATGCTTCTTGGGCTACAATCCATGGAGTTGCAAATAGTTGGACACAGACATGACTGAGGGACTGAACAACAACAAAACCTATTAAGTCCTCTATTTAAACTCTTAAGATTCTGGAGGGCTGATGCAGAGATCTACTCATCTTATGATCACCTAGGATAAGTTGGTATGTAATTTCCCTTGTTTATTAAAATTTCCACCTGCCAATCTGAGGTGGGCAGCCTCTTTCTCTTGTCTCTCTCCTGTATGGGAACCAGTTTCAGATTTCATCCAAGGTGCTCTTGAAGTCTCAAACCAACAAAAGTGTTTTATAAGCTGTGAAAAAAAAAAACAATATCATAATGCAATATATTAGTAACTCTGATTTTGTTAAGGGATTATGTGTTGACTATATGACAGATCTCAAAGAGCTGCCAACAAAATGCTTTGATTTTCTTGAAGGAAACAAGATATTGAACTATTACCATCTTTATATAAAGTATCTCTGAAAAATTATTTATCTGCCTATGAATTTTCAAACATCCTAATATATAAGCCTTCACTTGGAAATTTTAGAGTTTATAAAACATAATCCTGAAACAACACAGATTTAAAATGTTGGAATAAACAACAAATGGACAGAAGACCTAAATAGACATTTCACCAAAGAAGACATACAGATGGCCAAAAGGCATATAAAAAGATGTTTAACATCAATAATTATTAGAGAAATGAAAATCAAAACTACAATGAGATATCACCTCATTCAAGCCAGAACGGCCATCATCAAAAAATCCACAAACAATAAACACCGGAGAAGGCATGAAGAGAAGGGAACCCTCCTACACTATTAGTGAGAATGTAAATTCATATAGCCACTATGGAGAACAGTATGAAGTTTCCATAAAAAAAGTTAAAAATAGAGCTAGCATATGACCTTGCAATCACACTCTTGAGCATATATTCCAGAGAAGAACATGATCCAAAAATAGGCATGCATCCCAATGTTCACAGCAGCACTGTTTATAATAGTCAAGTCATGGAAGCAACCTAAATGTCCATCAACAGAAGAATGGATAAAGAAGATGTGGTGCATATATACAATGGAATATTACTCACCCATTAAAAAGAATGAAATAATTAGATTTGTATCAACATGGATGGACCTAGAGATTGTCATACTGAGTGAAGTCAGACAGAGAAGGAGAAATATCATATGATATCCTATATGTGTGGAACCTAAAAAGAAAAGATACAAATGAACTTACATAACAGAAAGAGAATCACAGACTTAAAAAACAAACTTATGGTCGCAGGGGGGAAGGTTGGGGGAAGGAATAGTTAGGGAGTTGAGGTTGAATATGTATATACTGGTCTGTTTAAAATCGATAAATAATAAGTACTTACTGTATAGTATAAGGAACTCTGCTCAGTGTTACATGGTAGCCTGGATGGAAGGGGAGTTTGGGGAAGAATGGATACATGTATACATATGGCTGAGTCCCTTCATTGTTCAGATGAAATTACCACAACATTGTTTGTTAACTTACTATAACTCAATACAAAATGAAACATTTTAAAAAATAAAATTTTAAAACATTTAAAATTTTGGATTAAAGCATTCAAATATTTATTTTTTTGCAGTCACTCTAGGTTTGTATATTCAAGGAAGTCTTCACTTTTCTTGTCAAGGAGCTATCTATGAGTGAGCATGCAATAGCACTCATGTTAGGGAAAAAAAATGAATAGTCTGCATTATTTACATTCGTTGTTAGTTTTCCAACCTCAGGCTAGGTTATGGATGTACAGGACATTATTGGTTTGGAAAAATATATATTGATGCAGTCAAGTAAGACAGAGTGTATGTTTTTACAAAGGATAATATTGTGATATGAGAGAACTTTTTAATTGTAATTATGAACTTAGCACCCTCTAGGACAAACATCTCCCAATTATCTCATTTTGTGCTTCATCCATTATGCAACTCTGTCAAAAGAACTCTCTGTTCCTCCAAGGCAATTGATTAACATTGACCAGTTTTTCCTCACTTTCAGTTCAAAGTAATGTAGTCAGATTAACAACACAATTATTTGCAGTGAGTTGAGTCTGTTATTCAATTAAAATAAAAGCTCTCCATGAAAAGCAGCTTGTTTGTACAAACACAGTGGAGTAGAACTGATTCTTGAATTTTAATTTATGGAGAAGTAATTTTTTTTTTTTTTATACAAGATAGGAGAATGGTTCTTTTACCATCAGTGTTGTTTGTGTGTGTGTGTGGTGGTGGTGGTGGTGGTGTGGAATAAGAGGAAGATAGGGCAATTTTGCTTTACAAACTTTTTTGTAACAGAATTTGCTAATTTGACATGGTAGTATAAGCTTGAAATTGTCCTAAATTATTGTGATGTGAGCCTGCGGTGTGTAATTATTTCTTTAATCATTATGCTACTAATTGCAGTCTATATTTCTTGAGGAAAAAGAGGGGGCAAGAGAACAATAAAATAAGAATGAAATGATTAAAAGGAAATATCGTTACAATTTCAATTGCTATACTGTTACTCAAGTCAATAGAAGTACTTGTGGAGATAATCTTCATGCTTCCTCTCAAGTCACATTCAAAAATCTGTATGTTAATTGTGCTTGCACATGTTTACTTGTAAATGTTAGGGCTTCCCTGGTGGCTCAGATGATAAAGAATCTGTCCGCAGTATGAGAGACCTGGGTTCGATCTCTAGGTCAGGGTTTGATCCCTGGGTCAAGAAGATTCCCTTGAGAAGGAAATGGCAACCCACTCCAGTTTTCTTGCCTGGAAAATCCCATGAACAGAGGAGCCTGACAGGATACAGTCCATAAGGTCGCAAAGAGTCAGACACAACTGAACAACTAACATTTTCACTTTCATCTATAAAGGTTATTAAAAAGTTAGTATATACTTCCCAGAAAGTGAACAGATTCCAGGTTTTAGAGATGCTTTGATGAGGTTTTTCTTCCCAAAAGTTAAATTTACACTTTAATTATATTTTTTTTTCTCTAAATGCCATCACACATGAGCAATGAGATTCTAGCTGTTTGAGGGGAAATATTGCTTTATAATAACTGCCTTTGGTTGACAAGTTAAGCAATTGATACATTTTTAATTATAACACCTTGGAGCTTTTAAAGAAGTATTGTGGCTTTAAGCAATGAGAAACCTCTGAAGCAAGACTTTCTATTGCTTTTTGTCAGGTTGATATAAAGTTGCCTGAGGCAGTGCTACTGGCCAAAAAACAATTTGAGTAGATTAAAAACCAAGGCTGATGAGCTTCTATAAATTGAGAGTGATCAATTCATAGATAGTTTTTATTGTAACTAGTTTTGACCATTATTTAATGTGTAATGTATTATTTAACCAAGCTCTTTTATTATTGGCCCGTTTTTATGAATTCCTTATTTTTTTTTCCTTTAGTCACAGACTTTATTATTTGAATATTTGTGACTATGACTCTATACAGAAATTTTATTTTCTTACAAAATTATACATTCCATATTGCTAGGTCACTTCACTCTCCATTTTATGCCACATTTCCATCAAGAGGTATTTCTCCAAATCACAGTCTGTCTGATTGTATGTTTATTGTTGTTGTTCAGTTGCTAAGTTGTGTCTGACTCTTTGCAATCTCATGGACTGTAGCCCGCCAGTCTCCTCTGTCCCTAGGATTTCTGGACAGAGGATACTGGAGTGGCAAGAATATTGGAGTGGGTTACCATTTCCTTTTCCAATGAATTCTTTATTAATGACTCAGGAAGAGCCAGATGATCCTATGGAAGAGCTACAGTTAACAAGTGAAAATAAATCTTAAGGTGTGCTTGCTAAATCTTTCTCTCTTGCATGTATATCATCTATGATATGTTTGTGTATATTATATATATATAATATAGATATTTAACTGTCTTTATAAGGTATGCATACAATATGCATCTATTTTTCTACTGAGTAAATGCCACTTTATGACACAATCCTGATTGAGTCTATAATCTTTCTTAAAAGCCTTGAAAACTGTGAAAACAATGTTTTCACAGGGAAAAGTAAGAAGTAACCCAGTGCAGTAATGAGAAGGCAATCATGCTTCAGTGATTTTCTTAAAGTATGGATATTCCCTGGATATACTAAAAAAGGGTAGCTTATAGGAAATGTAAGAGAAAGAAGGTTGTGTCTCAAGAAATGGAATTGTAATTGGAGTACCATTTATTAAGGCAATAAATAGAATGTACATCTTTGCTTTAATTAGTATCCCAGCACTAGGAAAAAATATGATGTAAAGTTTACCTTTAGAGCCTACATCATGCTCTTCCAGTATCTCTTCTATATTCTTCAGAACAGTCCTGTTTCTATATCTTCAATGGACACCTAATATCTTTTACTTTTCAACCAAATTCAATCCTTATCAAAACGTACTATGAAGGAAAAAACTAAGAAATATTTTTTTAAATTACTTTGCAATATTGTATTGGGTTTGTCATACATCAACATAATCCACCTTGGGTGTACACGTGTTCCCCATCCTGAACCCCCCCACCTCTCTCCCTTAAGATATTATTCATTTATTTTTATTCTTTTATTTGAAAATATTTATTAAGAGCTTATGAAGTGTCAAACTAAGCAGGGGTTTAGTGAGGTCTAAAAGCTTACAGGATTGGGACCTCCCTGAAGGTGCAGTGTTTAAGATTCTGAGCTTCCACTGCAGGGGTTGCAGGTTTGATCCTTGGTGAGGGAACTAAGATCTTGCATGGAACAGTCAAAAATAAAATAAAAGCTTACATAATTTTGATAGATCCACTTTGCAAAGAAGACTCTAAAATTATAAGTAAAAAATCACATGCAGGGCTTTGAAAGGCACCTATGCAAATGAGAGACCCTGAAGTTTAAGTTTCATTAGCTTCATAGCAGTAGCCAACTCTGGTGCTAGTGATACAAGAGTAACACAATAGACAGAAAGTTCTGTTTTCATGAAACTGATATTCTAATGGAGGAGTTACAAAATAGACAAGTATATTCGGTGATGTCAGATGTAAAAGAAAATTGATAGTGGTAAGAGGTTTGCAAGTGGTAGGTTGCTGTTTTAGATAAGATCCTCAGAAAGTATATCTCAAGAAACTGACATTTGAGCAGAAGCCTTATTGATTTAAGGGAAAAAGCCACGGTTATAGGCAAAGAGTACAGAAAGTGCAAAAAGCCCAGAGATGAAACTGCGTTTGGCCTGTTCCAAAGGAAAAAAACAAAATTTTATATATATATATATATATATATGTATATATATATATATATATATATATATATATAAAATAGGGTTATGGGTGAGTCAGGTCAAGGTAAGCCTTGTAAGCTATGATGAAGTTTAGGTTTGTTTCCAGTGATGGAAATTTTCCAGAGATGTAAAACCACTAGAAGTCTGGACCAACAAATGCCCTAATTTACACTCTGGGCTCCTTTTCAGTATGAGGCATAAATTCTGATAAGGCTTAAATAATTACTTCTCAAGTAGTTATTCCAGGTATTATTGGGACCAGAAGCCCTTTGATCGTTGGCAATTATAGTTCCTTTTTTGACCTAAGAAGAGAGCCCTTCTCTAAATTTGAGACTACCCTTGGTGCCCTAACCACCTCCAGTTGGTATCAGGCATTAATTATGAATTTTGTTATGAATTCAAATCATTGTGCTCCACTTCTGGCTGTCATATCTCATTGGTCTACCTATGTGCCAAGATCTTTTGGACACTAAACTACCCACTTAAATGTACTTCAATCTTCTCCCTGATGCTTCATTTCCTAAAGTAATTTAACTATGTGGCCTAATCTTAATATGCATCCCAGCCCAGTGCCCCTTACTGTTTTCAATTCACAGTCTATGAAATACAAGTGATGATACAATTGTTCAAAAACTGGAAGATCTAAAAGTGATAGAAGAAAACGTGTGTGTGTGTGTGTGTGTGTGTGAGAGAGAGAGAGAGAGAGAGAGAGAAAGAGAGAGAGAGGAAGAGAAGGATGTGGTTATACAAACATAATACTAATTAATTAAACATAATACTAATTAATTAGTATTATGTGTGCTACCTACTTACAATTTATGCCTACTTATTCTGAAAACAATTCATGAATGCCATTAAGTATACTTCAGATTAAGTTTGTCATAAGTCATTTGACTAAAATAGTAACCAGTATGTGTGTATATGTGTATATATATATATATATATATATATATACACATACACACACACACACACTCAGACTTCTTAGTTTCTTACTCATGTACTAAAGTTGCTTTTCCATAAGTTAAACAAAATAAAGGAATTAATGGTCTCAGATGGTATCAACATATCTGAAGGATGACACATTTTCTTTTGGGAACCCAGGCTGGATTGTGTTGATACTTTCAGTGAATAAAGTTCCTTGATTTTGTTGGTGCTAGTCTATCTTTAATAGTTCTTACAAAATCTTAAAATAGATTAGTTGTAAAAAGTACACTATTTTGTTTATCTAAGGAGTGGTTTCTGGAATTTATTTTATGATTTTGTTTCAAGCTGTTTTACATTTTATGTGGCAATTCTTTACTTTATAAAAGCAATAATTACATAGATAGCTCTGGGGAGCTTGTTATGTTAATTGCATTATTGATTTGTAATAAAAAGAAAAGAGAAATGCAGTTATTACCTGCAGTGACAGAATAGAGTACCAATTTCTACTGCAAATCACTGAAGCTAAATCTAAATTACCAAAGAAGGTGAATGTTGCAATGGAGTGAGATAGTCTCTTCAAACAAATGATGCTGAAACAACTAGACATATACATGCAAAAAATAAATCTAGATATTAGCCTTAAACCTTTCACAAAATTAACTCAAAATGGATCATAGACCTAAATATAAAATATAAAACTATAAAGCTCTTGGAGGATATAACATAGGAGAAAAACTAGATGACCTTAAGTATGCTATTTGCCTTTTTAAATACAATATCAAAGGCACAGCATGAAAGAAATGATTGGTGAACTAGCTGGACTTGACTACAATTAAGAATTCTGCTCTGTGAAAGACAGTATTAAGAGACTTAAAGGACAAGCCACGGTCTAGAATAAAATATTTGCAAAAAACACATCTGATAAAGGACTTAAATCCAGAATATACAAAGAATCTTTAAAACTCAAAAATAAGAAAACAAACATACTGATTAAAAAGTGAACCTAGGACTTTAACAGGGCTTCCCTGGCAGCTCAACTGGTAAAGAATCCCTCTGCCAATGCAGGAGACACAGGAGACGTGGTTTAGATCCCTGAGTCAGGAAGATCTCCTGGAGGAGGTCACAGCAACCCACTCCAGTATTCTTGCCAGGAGAATTCCATGGACAGAGGAGTCTGGTGGGCTACAGTCCATAGGGTCACAAAGAGTTAGACATGACTGAGCAGGCATGCACGCTGCTAAGATTTTTACAGACACCTCATGGAAGAAGATACACAGATAAATACCTAGATAAATAAGCACATGAAAGGATGTTCCATGTTATTTTTTATTAGGAAAAAGCAAATCAAAATTATGAGGTATCACTGCACATCTATTATTAACAGAATGGTCAAAGTCCAGAACACTGACAACACCAAATTAGGGAAACATGTGGAGGAACCACAACATCTTTTAAAAAAATATAATTTATTATTTTAATTGGAGTTAATTACTTTACAATATTGTATTGGTTTTGCCATACATCAACATGAATTCACCACAGGTATACACGTGTTGGTACATATACACAATGGAGATTACTCAGCCAATTAGGAAGAATACATTTGACTCAATTCTAATGAGGTGAATAAATGGAGCCTATTATACAGAGTGAAGTAAGCCAGAAAGAAAAACACCAATACAGTATACTAATACATATATATGGAATTTAGAAAGATGGTAATGATAACCCTGTATGCGAGACAGCAAAGAGAAACAGGAACATTCTCTATACTACGCTCTTAGGAGTGAAAAATCATATGACCACTTTGGAAGACAGCTTATTGGTTTCTTACAAAACTAAACATACTCTTACCATAAAATCTAGAATTCACACTCCTGGGTATTTATCCAAAGAGCTGAAAACTTAGGTTCACACACAACACACACACACACAACACACACCCCCTATATGTGAATGTTTATAGCAGCTTTTATCATTACCAAACTTAGAAGCATCCAAGATGTCTTCAGTGTGAATAGTAAACTGTGGTACATTCAGACAACAAACTTCATTTAACACTAAAAAGCAATGAACTCTCCAAGCCGTGGAAAGACATGGAGACATGGAGGAACCTTAAATAGCATATGCTAAGTGAAAGATGCCAGTCTGAAAAGGCTACCTACTGGGTGATTCCAACAATTCGACATTCTGAAAAGGCAAAACTATCAAGATAGTAAAAAGATCCATTGTTGCCATGGTTAGTTAGTTATGAGGAAGAATAAGTGGAGCCCAGGGTATTCTTAAGGCAGTGAAATACTCTGATATTATTATAATGCATATGTCATAATACTTTATCCAAACTCAAGAATGCACAGCACCAAGAGTGAACTCTAACGTAAACTATGAATATGAGTGATCAGGATGTGTCATTCTTACTAAAAAAAAAAAAAAAAAGTACTATTTGGTGAGTAATGTCAATAATGAAGAAGGCTGTTGATAATATTGATAATGAAGCACAAGCATGGATGTAGGGGATATATGAGAATGCTCTGTATTTTCCTCTCAATTTTGTTGTAAACATAAAACTGCTCTAAAAAATAGTCTTTTTTAAAAAAAAGGTGAATGTTACATTTATTCAGATAATGTGAACTGAATGTGTAATATCCTGCTTTCATGCATATCTATAAAAAATCTTATGGAACCCATTTGAAAGAACTGATTTTGACATTCTAGCCCTAAATTATTAAACTGGAAATCTTCTGTAAATTTTTCTAAATGTGTGAACAGGTTCAATTATCCAGTGTATTGGTTTCCTATAGACATAGACATCAATTTGTATCAACCAGTAATGATGTACTTGGACATATCAGTTCAGCTCAGTTCAGTTCAGTGGCTTAGTCATGCCTGCCTCTTTGCAACCCATGGACTCCAGCACAACAGGCTTCCCTGTCCAACACCAACTCGTGGACTTACTCAAACTCATGTCCATTACGTCAGTGATGCCATCCAACATCTCATCCTTCTTCATCCCCTTCTCCTCCAGCCTTCAATATTTCACAGCATCAGGGTCTTTTCCAAGGAGTCAGTTCTCACATTAGGTGGCCAAAGATTTGGAGCTAAGCATCAGCATCAGTCCTTCTAATGAATACTCAGGACTGATTTTCTTTAAGATTGCATGGTTGGACTTTCTGGAGTCCAAGGACTCTCAACACCACAGTTCAAAAGCATGAATTCTTTGGCACTCAGCCTTTCTTTCATCAGTCCAACTTCTGCACATCCATACATGACCTATTCAGAAAAACCATGAGCCTTGACTAGACAGACTTTAGTTCGGCAAAGTAATGTCTCTGCTTTTGTAATATGCTATGCTAGGTTGGTCATAACTTTTCTTCCAAGGAGCTAACTGATCTTTTAATTTCAATGGCTGCAGTCACCATTTGCAGTGATTTTGGAGCCCCCAAAAAATAAAGTCTGACCACTGTTTCCCCATCTATTTCCCATGAAGTGATGGGACCAGATGCCATGATCTTCGTTTTCTGAATGTTGAGCTTTAAGCCCAACATTTTCACTTCTCCACTTTCACTTTCATCAAAAGGCTCTTTAAGCTCCTCTTCACTTTCTGCCATAAGGTGGTGTCATCTGCATATCTGAGGTTCTTGATATTTCTCCCTGGCAATCTTGATTCCAGCTTGTGTTTCTTCCAGTCCAGCGTTTCTCATGATGTACTCTGCATATAAGTGAAATAAGCAGGGTGACAATATACAGCCTTTGACGTCCTCCTTTTCCTATTTGGAACAAGTCTGTTGTTCCATGTTCCAGTTTCTAACTGTTGCTTCCTGACCTGCATACAGATTTCTCAAGAGGCAGGTTAGGTGGTCTGGTATTCCCATCTCTTTCAGAATTTTCCACAGTTTATTGTAATCCACACAGTCAAAGGCTTTGGCTATAGTCAATAAAGTAGAAATAGATTTTTTTTCTTGAACTCTCTTGCTTTTTCCATGATCCAGTGGATGTTGGCAATTTGATCTCTGGTTCCTCTGCCTTTTCTAAAACCAGCTTGAACATCAGGCAGTACACGGTTCACATATTGCTGAAGCCTGGCTTGGAGAATTTTGATCATTACTTTACTAGCATGTGAGATGAGTGCAATTGTGCAGTAGTTTGAGCATTCTTTGGTATTGCCTTTCTTTGGGACTGGAATGAAAACTGACCTTTTCCAGTCCTGTGACCACTGCTGAGTTTTCCAAGTTTGCTGGCATATTGAGTGCAGCACTTTCACAGCATCATCTTTCAGGATTTGAAATAGCTCAACTGGAATTCCATCACCTCCACTAGCTTTGTTCGTAGTGATGCTTTCTAAGGCCCATTTGACTTCACATTCCAGGATATCTGGCACTAGATTAGTGATCACATCATCATGATTATCTGGGTTGTAAAGATCTTTTTTGTACAGTTCTTCCGTGTATTCTTGCCACCTCTTCTTAATATCTTCTACTTCTGTTAGGTCCAGACCATTTCTGTCCTTTATCAAGTCCATCTTTGCATGAAATGTTCCCTTGGTGTCTGTATTTTTCTTGCAGAGATCTCTAGTCTTTCCCATTCTGTTATTTTCCTCTATGTCTTTGCACTGATTGGTGAAGAAGGCTTTCTTATCTCTTCTTGCTATTCTTTGGAACTCTGCATTCAGATGCTTATATCTTTCCTTTGCTCCTTTGCTTTTCACCTCTCTTCTTTTCGCAGCTATTTGTAAGGACTCCCCAGGCAGCCATTTTGCTTTTTTGCATTTCTTTTCATGGGGATGGCCTTGATCCCTGTCTCCTATACAATGTCATGAACCTCATTCCATAGTTCATCAGGCACTCTATCTATCAGATCTAGGCCCTTAAATCTATTTCTCACTTCCACTGTATAATCATAATGGATTTAAGTCATACCTTAATGGTTTAGTGGTTTTCCCTACTTCCTTCAATTTGAGTCTGAATTTGGTAGTAAGGAGTTCATGATCTGAGCCACAGTCAGCTCCTGGTCTTGTTTTTGCTAACTGTATAGAGCTTCTCCATCTTTGGCTGCAAAGAATATAATCAATCTGATTTTGGTGTTGACCATCTGGTGATTTCCAAGTGTAGAGGCTTCTCTTGTGTTGTTGGAAGAGGGTGTTTGCTATGACCAGTGCATTTTCTTGGCAAAACTCTATTAGTCTTTTCCCTGCTTCATTCCACATTCCAAGGCCAAATTTGCCTGTTACTCCAGGTGTTTCTTGACTTCCTACTTTTGCATTCCAGTCCCCTATAATGAAAAGGACATCTCTTTTGGTTGTTAGTTTTAAAAGGTCTTGTAGGTCTTCATAAAACCATTCAACTTCAGTTTCCCCAGCATTACTGGTTGGGGCATAGACTTGGATTACTGTGATATCGAATGGTTTGCCTCAGAGACGAACAGAGATCATTCTGTCGTTTTTGAGATTGCATCCAAGTACTGCCGTTCGGACTCTTCTGTTGACCATGGTGGTAGATATAATGGTCATCTGAGTTAAATTCACCCATTCCAGTCCATTTTAGTTCACTGATTCCTAGAATGTCGACGTTCACCCTTGCCATCTTGTTCGACCACTTCCAATGTGCCTTGATTCATGGACCTGACATTCCAGGTTCCTATGCAATATTGCTCTTTACAGCATCGGATCTTGCTTCTATCACCAGTCACATGCAGAACTGGGTATTGTTTTTGCTTTGGCTCCATCCCTTCATTCTTTCTGGAGTTATTTCTTCACTGATCTCCAGTAGCATATTGGGCACATAATGACCTGGGGAGTTCCTCTTTTGGTATCCTATCATTTCGCCTTTTCATACTGTTCATGGGGTTCTCAAGGCAAGAATACTGAAGTGGCTTGCTATTCCCTTCTCCAGTGGACCACATTCTGTCAGACCTCTCTGCCATGACCTGCCCGTCTTGGTTTGCCCTGCAGGCATGGCTTGGTTTCATTGAGTTAGACAAGGCTGTGTTCCTAGTGTGATTAGATTGACTAGTTTTGTGTGAGTATGGTTTCAGTGTGTCTGCCCTCTGATGCCCTCTTGCAACACCTACCATCTTACTTGGGTTTCTCTTATCTTGGGCGTGGGGTATCTCTTCACGGCTGCTCCAGGAAGGCACAGCCACTGCTCCTTACCTTGGACGAGGGGTATCTCCTTACCACTGCCATTCCTGACCTTCAAAGTAGGATAACTCCTCTAGGCCCTCCTGAAGATCAACCACTTCTGAATTTTCTGACTTTGGTTACTTAATATCTATATCTCAACATTTGTAAAATAATAATACTTAACTCATGTGAATATTGTATTAAATGATGAAATACAAATTACTGTTGACCTTGGACAACACAGGGATTGAGGGCACCAAACACCACCCCAGTCAAAAAATCCATAGAACTTTACAGTCAGTCCTCCTTATCCATAATTCTGCAAGTGCAGATTGAACCAACTGCTGATCTGATAGTATATACTTTAGTACAAATTTATTGAAAAACATTTACATATATATGGATGTGCATATTTTAAACGTGTGTTGTTCAAAGTTCAACTGTACATAGGAAATAGCTGATAGATGATTCAATGTCATTATTTTCATGGCTCTTTATTATAAACATGTATGTTTCATGATATCCATCTTCCACTTACCCTTTGATACTTTCGTCTAATATTTTTTCCTCACTCAACTACCCTATGAATCTCTTTTCTCTTCTACCCTTTATTGTTGCATGCTAAGCTATATGTGTGTGCTAAGTCACTTCAATTTTGTCCAGCTCTTTATGACCCTTTGGACTGTAGCTCATGAGGTTTCTCTGTGCTTGGAACTTTACAGGCAAGAATACTGGTGTGGGGTTGCCATACACTGCTCCAGGGGATTTTCCCAACCCAGGGATTGAACACACTTTTCATATGTCTCCTGCACTGGCAGATGGGTACTTTACCATTAGTGCCATCTGAGAAGTCCATTGCTATAGCCATAGAGGTGTACTGTATAAATATTTGAAGAAAGAAGCTGCGGTTAAGCTACAAAGAATGCCATTTCCTAACTGCTTCTAGCTGTTAATGTCTTTAGGATGTGCCTCAGATTTACGAGCCAGGACTCCACTCTTCCCAGGCAGCCCTTGATCAGTAATTGTCCAATGAAAGGCTCCACTGTGAAGTGAAGTGAAGCACACCATGAAATGAAAGTCGCTCAGTCGTGTCTGACTCTTTGCGACCCCATGAACTGTAGCCTGCCCGGCTCCTCTGTCCACAGGATTCTCCAGGCCAGAATAATGGTGTGGGTAGCCATTCTCTCCAAACCAGGGATCCAACTCAGGTTTCCTGCTTTGCAGGAGGATTCTTTACCATATGTAAACCCAAAGACTCCACTAAGGGGAAATAATTGCTCCAACTATTTTGGTGGGTTTAGCCAATATTTTGCACCAGAATCAGTCAGAATTGGGAAATATCCAATTTCTTTCATTTTCCTTTTGCCTCAGTGCATACTGAATCTGTGTATAACCTTAAGATTTTTCCTGCTTATCTTGCTTTTTCTCCATTTTATCACATATAGGCATTGTCACCACCACCCTTCCCAGTAAGCTTCTTGCAATTTTATGTGTGTCTCAGCATCTGCACCCCTTGGTACTTGACAAACAATGTGATGACATCAGTAGAAAAAGAATTCAAATGGTAAAATGCAATTTGGTCATCAGTATCTTATTCTAGGAGGTATATTGGACACAGAGAGTTCCTGCCAGAAGATTGTGACACAATTTCTAAAATATTCATTAATGATAAATTAGGAGAAAGTTCCTATGAATAAAATTGTCTTCACCTGTGTAATGATTTTGTTTTTTGCAAAGTAGAGGATTTGGAGAAATAAATGTGTATAAATACACCAAAATTGGTTGATTTTTTACTAACTTACACTGATGCTTTACAAAGGGCAGTTAATAAACAATTAAAAACGAAATGTAAAGACCAAAAGGCCTTTTTGGTAGTCTACAAAGTAGCTATAATATCTCCTTAGGGAGTAGACAGAAAAAATTAAATCCTCAAGATAAAATAATGATTTGAAGGCATGACTAAAGCAAGACCACTATAAAAAGATTTGGATCCTCGTTGGGAAACCCTGGGACTATGATTCATGGTACAAGGAAATCTGGGTGCGTAACCCAGATGAGGTTGACTCTTCAAATACCTTAAATCCCTTGGTACTCAAAAAGGTGATTCACACCTTCCTATTAAGAATCAGCACTTCTAATTCTTAAATCAGATGCTATGATCTTCGTTTTCTGAATGTTGACCTTTAAGTCAACTTTTTCACTCTCCTCTTTCACTTTCATCAAGAGGCTCTTTAGTTCTTCTTCACTTTCTGCCATAAGAGTGGTGTCATCTGCATATCTGAGGTTATTGATATTCCTCCTGACAATCTTGATTCCAGCTTGGGCTTCTTCCAGCCCAGCATTTCTCTTGATATAGGCAGCATATAAGTTAAATAAGCAGGGTGACAATATACCGCCTTGATGTTCTCCTTTTCCTATTTGGAACCAATCAGTTGTTCCATGTCCAGTTCTAACTGTTGCTTCCTTATCTGCATACAGGTTTCTCAAGAGGCAGGTCAGGTGGTCTGGTATTCCCATCTCTTTAAGAATATTCCACAGTTTGTGATCCACACAGTCAAAGGCTTTGGCATAGTCAATAAAGCAGAAAGAGATTTTTTTTTTTTTCTGGAACTCTTGCTTTTTCAATGATTCAGCAGATGTTGGCAATTTGATCTTGGGTTCCACTGTCTTTTCTAAAACCAGCTTGTGCATCTGGAAGTTCAGGGTTCACGTCGCACTAGTCATAGAAAATACCTTCTTCCAACAACACAAGAGAAGACTCTACACGTGGACATCACCAGATGGCCAACACCAAAATCAGATTGATTATATTATTTGTAGCCAAAGATGGAGAAGCTCTATACAGTCAGCAAAAACAAGACTGGGAGCTGATGGTGGCTCAAATCATGAACTTCTTATTGCCAAATTCAGATTTAAATTGAAGAAAGTAGGGAAAACCATTAGACCATTCAGGTATGACCTAAATCAAATACTTTATACAGTGGAAGTGACAAATATATTTAAGGGACTAGACCTGATAGACAGAGTTCCTGATGAACTATGGAATGAGGTTCATGACATTGTACAGGAGACAGGGATCAAGACCATCCTCAAGAAAAAGAACTGTAAAAAAGCAAAATGGTTCTCTGAGCAGGCATTACAAATACCTGTTTAAAAAAAAAAAGAAGAAGAGAAGAAAGAGAAGTGAAAAGCAAAGGAGAAAAAGAAAGATATATCCATTTGAATGTGGAGTTCCAGCGAATAGCAAGGAGAGATAAGAAAGCCTTCCTCGGGCTTTCAATGCAAAGTAATAGAGGAAAGCAACAGAATGCGAAAGACTAGAGACCTCTTCAAGAAAATAAGAGATACCAAGGGAAAAATTCATGCAAAAATGGGCACAACAAAGGACAGAAATGTTATGGCACTAACAGAAGCAGAAGATATTAAGAAGAGGTGTTAAGAATACACAGAAGAACTGTACAAAAAAAGATCTTCATGACCCAGATAATCACGATGGTGTTATCACTCACTTAGAGCCAGACATCCTGGAATGTGAAGTCAAGTGGGTCTTAGGAAGTATCACTATGAAGAAAGTTAGTGGAGGTGACGGAATTTTTATTGCGGTGCTTGATTAATGGCTCAGATGATAAAACTACATAAAGGAGAATGGTTTGTCTTTGAGTCTCTCTCAAGATAAAGCTTTATCTAATACCTGATAAGACCTCCAGCAGATAAGGCATACTCACTTCTAAAATAGTCTCTAGATTAGAGAAAATGATGACTAATGCTCAGGGAAGTGGGAATATCTGAATTGCTCTAGCTAGTGATAAGGAAAGAATTAAGGAGGCTCAGTAAAGTAAATCTGTTGAAATATAAATATATATATTATGTGAGACCAGATGACCCTGCAGAGGATTATATCCCAGAGGACACAACACTCATTGAAACTACCATGAATGTGCTAGTGAGAGGGTCACCAGCTTCACTAAGCACTTCAGTGATGGCTCTTCTCTGCAAGACAGGGCTCTAGGCAATAGAGGCAGTCACAGATCTGAGTTCATTAACATCCATAGGGATGATGATTCTCCATCTCTCATGCTAGTGATAAAGAACCTGCATGCCAATGCAGGAGACATAAAAACGCAGATTAAGTCCTTGCATTGGGAAGATCCCCTGGAGGAGGGCAGAGCAACCTCTTCAAGTATTCTTGCTTGGTGAATCCCAAGGATAGAGGAGCCTGGCGAGCTACAATCCATAGGGTCACAAAGAGTCATACATGACTGTAGAGATAAGCTCAAGTAAATAGTAATTGAAAATAATACCTGCCAATACCATGTGTGGTATCTTTGCTAGAGTACGTTAGTAGAGACCCAAGTACATGGTGGGTTTTCCTAGGTGGTGTAGTGGTAATGGCCAATGCAGGAGATGCAAGAGACTCATGTTTGATCCTTGGATCAGGAAGATCTCCAGGAATAGGAAATGACAACCTGCTTCATTATCCTTGTCTGGAAAATTCCATGGACAAAGGAGCTTGGTGGGCTACATTCCATGGAGTTGCAAACAATCAGATATGACTGAGTACAACACAGCATAGTATAGGTACATGGTGTGGAGCTATTTATTTAGCAAATGTGCTCTTTTTCTATTCCAGTTAGGAGATCAGAAACAATTCATAATCACATAGAACAGATAATAATATACATTTACAACTTCCTCTCAGGGCTTTGGTAACTTTTCCATCCTTTGTCATAGTATAATCTGAAGACAGCCTTATACACTGCAGAACATCATATTTATTTGTCACATTAATGACATCATTCTGATATGACAAGGTAAACAAGAGTTTGCACTTTTTCTGATTAGACCAAAGCCAGTACTAAGAATGGTGATGTTGTTAATGAGAATGGCCTCTTATGACCAATATGGTATCTTTCAAACAGGAAATCTTTTCTTGGCAACTCCCTTCTGGCTTGGACAAGACTT
Source organism: Capra hircus (assembly GCF_001704415.2). Taxonomy (NCBI): domain Eukaryota; kingdom Metazoa; phylum Chordata; class Mammalia; order Artiodactyla; family Bovidae; genus Capra; species Capra hircus. The sequence goes on along the minus strand of NW_017189517.1, from coordinate 21,552,064 downwards.
CAGCAGTTCTGCATGATATGATCTGAGGGTCTCTCTTCTCAGTCTTATGTCCTCCTTTCTTCATTTCACAGATGTCAGATCTGCATTGTAGTCTAAAGGTTTTTCCTGCCAAATCTGACTCCCTCCTACTTCCATATTCACAGATATTACTCCCTCACCAACCCTATCCTATTTCTACTTCTCCTTCAGCATCTTCTTCCCAGAGTACTCAACTGACGCAACTGCTATTCTTTCCATTACCCTACTTCTACTATTACTTCCTTTTCTGTCTCCACATTTGATTTTCTTCCTGTGGAAGCAAATTGCATTTGGCAAATTACATGAAATAAATCCCTATCAAATTCCCAGGCATAACACTATGCCTGATATTTGAAGAAATGCAGTAAGTAAGCTACAAATCTCTAAATTTCTATTGAGAAATGGTGACAGGGAAATGGAATGTATTTAATCTATTGAAAAACTCTCTACATATCTTGGAGAAGTGGCTAAAAATGAGGACATTTCTAAGCTGGACAATAACTTCATGAAATTAGGCATGGAGATAATGTCAGAAGAAACAACAGCAAAAGTACCATATGATTCTTCACTAACCCAACCTATCTACTCATCAGTATAGTCTATCTCACAGATATGCTGAAGGCTGTTACCCACTGGTACCTCATTCATAAAGATCATGGAACCAAAGGATTAGGGCTACCCTAGCAGCTCAGCATTAAGAAGCCACCTGCAGTGCAGGAGACCCAGGAGATGTGGGTGTGATTCCTTGATTGAGAGGATCCCCTGGAGGAGGGCATGGCAACATACTCTAGTATTTCTGCCTGGAGAATCCCATGGAGAGAGGAGCCAGGTGGGTTAAGTCCATAGCGTTGCAAACAGCCAGATAAGACTGAAGTCACTGAGCAAGCATGCACACAGCCAAAGGATTGTCCTGCTTCTCACAACTAGGAAAATATGGGGAAGCACAATCAATTTAGGCAACATTTTAAAGAACAGAAATGTTTTCACAGAAAACATTCTAATTTTCTTTGAGAAACAATTTCTTCCTGAAAGACCACAAAAGAACATATATAAACATCTGGCAATTTTTACAGTTTCTCAGACAGCTTTAATTTTACACTGTCCAAAGGAAGGAGAAATAAAAGGAATTATTTAAACAACAGCCAGAGGCCAGTTCAGTTTAGTTCAGTTGCTCAGTCGTGTCCGACTCTTTGCGACCCCATGAATCACAGCACGCCAGGCCTCCCTGTCCATCACCATCTCCCGGAGTTCACTCAAACTCACGTCCATCGAATCCATGATGCCAGCAAGCCATCTCATCCTCGGTCGTCCCCTTTTCCTCCTGCCCCCAATCCCTCCCAGTATCAGAGTCTTTTCCAATGAGTTAACTCTTCACATGAGTGGCCAAAGTACTGGAGTTTCAGCTTCAGCATCATTCCTTCCAAGGAATGCCCAGGGTTGATCTTTAGAATGGACTGGTTGGATCTCCTTGCAGTCCAAGGCACTCTCAAGAGTCTTCTTCAACACCACAGTTCAAAAGCATCAATTCTTTGGTACTCAGCTTTCTTCACAGTCCAACTCTCACATCCATACATGACCACAGGAAAAACCGTAGCCTTGACTAGATGGACCTTTGTTGGCAAAGTAATGTCTCTGCTTTTTAATATGCTATCTAGGTTGGTCATAACTTTTCTTAAAAGGAGTAAGCGTCCCTTACTTTCATGGCTAAACTCACCATCTGCAGTGATTTTGGAGCCCCCCAAAATAAAGACTGACCCTGTTTCCACTGTTTCCCCATCTATTTCCCATGAAGTGATGGGACCAGATGCCATGATCTTCATTTTCTGAATGTTGAGCTTTAAGCCAACCTTTCCCCTCTCCTCTTTCACTTTCATCAAGAGGCTTTTTAGTTCCTCTTCATTTTCTGCCATAAGGGTGGTGTCATCTGCATATCTGAGATTCTTGATATTTCTCCCAGCAATCTTGAGTCCAGCTTGTGCTTCCTCCAGCCCAGTGTTTCTCATGATGCATATAAGCAGGGTGACAATATGCAGACTTGACGTCCTCCTTTTCCTATTTGGAACCAGGCTGTTGTTTCATGTCCAGTTCTAACTGTTGCTTCCTGACCTGCATATAGGTTTCTCAAGAGGAAGGTCAGATGGTCTGGTATTCCCATCTCTTTCAGAATTTTCCACAGTTTACTGTGGTCCACACAGTCAAAGGCTTTGGCATAGTCAATAAAGTAGAAATAGATGGTTTTTTAGAACTCTCTTGCTTTTTTATGATCCAGCGGGTGTTGGCAATTTGATCTCTGGTCACTCTGCCTTTTCTAAAACCAGCTTGAACATCAAGAAGTTCATGGTTCACATATTGCTGAAGCCTGGCTTGGAGAATTTTGAGCATTACTTTACTAGCTTGTGAGATGAGTGAAACTGTGTGGTCGTTTGAGCATTCTTTGGCATTGCCTTTCTTTGGGATTGGAATGAAAACTGACCTTTTCCAGTCCTATGGCCACTGCTGAGTTTTCCAAATTTGCTGGCATATTGAGTGCAGCACTTTCACAGCATCATCTTTCAGGATTTGAAATAGCTCAACTGGAATTCCATCACCTCAACTAGCTTTGTTCGTAGTGATGCTTTCTAAGGCCCACTTGACTTCACATTCCAGGATGTCTGGCTCTAGGTGAGTGATCATATCATCGTGATTATCTTGGTAGTGAAGATTTTTTTTGTACAGTTCTTCTGTGTATTCTTGCCACCTCTTCCTAATATCTTCTGCTTCCATACCATTTCTGTCCTTTATTGAGCCCATCTTTGCATGAAATGTTCCCTTGGTATCTCCAATTTTCTTGAATAGATCTCTAGTCTTTCCCATTCTGTCCTTTTCCTCTATTTCTTTGCATTGATTGCGGAGGAAGGCTTTCTTATCACTTCTTGCTATTCTCTGGAACTCTGCATTCAGATGCTTACATCTTTCTTTTTCTCCTTGGCTTTTCACTTATCTTGTTTTCACAGCTATTTGTAAGGCCTCCCCAGACAGCCATTTTGCTTTTTTGCATTTCTTTGCCTCGGGGATGGTCTTGATCCCTGTCTCCTGTACAATGTCACGAACCTTATTCCATAGTTCATCAGGCACTCTATCTATCAGATCCAGTCCCTTAAGTCTATTTCTCACTTCCACTGTATAATCATAAGGGATTTGATTTAGGTCATACCTGAATGGTCTTGTGGTTTCCCCTACTTTCTTCAATTGAATTTGGCAATAAAGAGCTCATGATCTGAGCCACAGTCAGCTCCTGGTCTTGTTTTTGCTAACTGTATAGAACTTCTCCATCTTTGGCTGCAAAGAATATAATCAATCTGATTTATGTGTTGACCATCTGATGATATCCATATATAGGGTCTTCTCTTGTGTTGTTGGAAGAGGGTGTTTGCTATGACCAGTGCATTCTCTTGGCAAAATTCTATTAGTCTTTGCCCTGCTTCATTCCACATTCCAAGGCCAAATTTGCCTGTTCCTCCACGTGTTTCTTGACTTCCTACTTTTGCACTCCTGTCCCCTATAATGAAAAAGACATCTTTTTAGGGTGTTAGTTCTAAAAGGTTTTGTAGGTCTTCATAAAACCATTCAACTTCAGCTTCTTCAGCATTACTGATTGGGGCATAGACTTGGATTACTGTGATATTGAATGGTTTGCTTGGAAACAAACAGAGATCATTCTGTCATTTTTGAGACTGCATTCAAGTACTGCATTTCGGACTCTTCTGTTGACCATGATGGCTACTCCATTTCTTCTGAGGGATTCTTGCCTGCAGTAGTAGATATAATGATCATCTGAGTTAAATTCACCCATTCCAGTCCATTTTAGTTCGCTGATTCCTAGAATGTCGACTTTCACTCTTGCCATCTCCTGTTTGACCACTTCCAATTTGCCTTTATTCTTGGACATGACATTCCAGGTTCCTATGCAATATTGCTCTTTACAGCATCAGACCTTGCTTCTATCACCAGTCACATCCACACCTGGGTATTGTTTTTGCTTTGGCTCCATCCCTTCACTTTCTGGAGTTATTTCTCCACTGATCTCCAGTAGCATATTGGGCACCTACTTACCTGGGGATTTCCTCTTTCAGTATCCTATCATTTTGCCTTTTCATATTGTTATTGGGTTCTCAAGGCAAGAATACTAAAGTGGTTTGCTATTCCCTTCTCCATTGGACCACATTCTGTCAGACCTCTCCACCATGACCTGTCCATCTTGGGTGGCCCCACGGGGCATGGCTTAGTTTCATTGAGTTAGACAAGGCTGTGGTCCTATTATTATTAGATTGACTTGTTTTCTGTGATTATGGTTTCAGTGTGTCTGCCCTCTGATGCCCTCTTGCAACACCTACCATCTTACTTGGGTTTCTCTTACCTTGGGCGTGGGGTATCTCTTCACGGCTGCTCAAGCAAAGCACAGCCGCTGCTCCTTACCTTGGACGAGGGGTATCTCCTCACCTCTGCCCCTCCTGACCTTGAACATGGAGTAGCTCCTCTAGGCCCTCCTGTGCCTGCACAGCCACAGCTCCTTGGATGAGGTTTTTTTCCTCTCAGTCGCCGCCCCTGGCCTCGGGCGGGGGGTAGCTCCTCCTGGCCACCACCCCTGACCTCGAATGTGGGGCATCTCCTCTTGGCCGTTCCTGAGCTGTCGCAGCCTGGCACTCTTGGCTACTGCCCCTGACTTCAGACACGTGAGGAGCCAAGAGGAGTTACCCCACGTCCAAGGTCAGCTACAGGCCAGTTTACTACAAAATTTTAGATATAGTCATGCATCTGTTGTAGAGTGCAGGTTTGCTGGGTGGAAAGGTATAGTATATGAACTCAGTGGAGAGATGCTAGCATAAGAATCTAGAAATGACTACCTCATGAGCTCTAGAGTCATATACGTTTTCTTGGTCCCACAAATCTTGACACTTTCCTATTTGTTATAGAGAAGTTGTAGTGGTTCTTTCCCCATTATTCTCGTTTTGGTTAATGCCACATTTATTTCCTCAGATTTTCATACTTCAAATTCTAAAGACATTTATGACTTCCCTCTCTCCCTCATTTTTCACGTCTTGATTAGGTGTACAGGATAACTCTGACTGATGAAGGCTTGATTTGTCACTCCATCAGTCAGTTCAGTTTGGTTGCTCAGTCATGTCTGACTCTTTGCAACCCACTTCTCTGTCCATCACCAACTCCTGGAGCTTGTTCAAACTGATGTCCATTGAGTCGGTAATGGTATCCAACCATCTCCTCCTCTGTTGTCCCCTTCTCTTCCTGCCTTCAATCTTTCCCAGCATCGGGGTCTTCTCTAAGGAGTCAGTTCTTCACATCAGGTGGCCAAACTATTGGAACTTCAGCTTCAGCATCTGTCCTTCTAATGAATATTCAGGACTGATTTCCTTTAGGACTGACTGCTTTGATTTCCTTGCAGACCAAGGGATTGATTCTCCATAGTCATAGACAAAACTCATATTTCTAACTGCAAAATTATAGTGGCAAATGTTAACACATGATAACACTTCTTTAACTGAATAGCCAAAAATGAGAAGCTTTCGTTGATTTGCAGCAATTCAAATTATTGTTTTTGAAATGAAAAACAAGGAATCATTGAAAAAAAATATTCCCCTAGAAACATCTCCCCCTGTATTGAACTTAGTTCACAGATCTTTGGAGCAACGAAGACCTGCTGCAAGGATAATAACCATGGGTAAAAAGGATAATTTATGTCCAACTGTACTGCATTCTTATTTCAAGAAACATTAGTCTCTCTAAATTATGCATTAACAAAGTGAAAGCAGTATTGCTTTTGGCCATGCATGGCATATATTTTGAATGCTCAAAGTTATATATTTAATACAGATATTATATGGAAATTAAAATATTCTAAACTCTGATGAGTAGAAATTAATTAAAAAATATTTATTTGATGTAACTGAAGACAAAGTCTCTGTCAAGCCTCACTTCTCCTAGAGCAGACATCTTATTCTAGTCCATTGCCTTATACTCAAGTTGAATAATTCCTTTCTCCAGCAAAATTCAAATGTTGTGACAGCTCTGTCTAGATCAAACCTCAGTTACTTCCTTATAAAATTCAGTTGTGAGGAGTTTCTTACCCTTATCAGTGGGCACGCTCTGCACTGGTTCCTTCCTAGGATGGCATCTGGGAAAAGGAGAAAGTTTATATAAATATTCTCATTGTTTTAGGGAAGAGACATTTGATGCTATCTGTACTCACTATGTTGTCTTTGATTTACCTGTGTGTCTCTGTATTCACAATATTTTCTTTGAATTACCCGAGCCCACTTACTCCTACTCCGTTATGGGCCAAGATATGTGCTATTTTGCCCACCGTTTTGGTCATCTTGGTGTCCTTTTAGGACCAAAGTCTTCTTAGTTGCTTTACTTGCACCAAGTTTAAGTGTAAGGCCTGGCCTTAAGTCTATGAACCCAATGCCTCTTCTTAACTCGAGGTAACTTACTGTAACTGTGCCATATTAGATGCAAATGGTGTTGAGCACAAGCTTATAGAGTATCCATGGTATGAGCAGAAAAGCAAGAAACATCCTGATTTTCTTAAATTTTGTCAAAGCTATTTGTATACCTTTACTCCACTGCAAGTTTATTGTTGCTGTTATTGTTGAATTTTCCTTCTTTCTAAACCCTGAAAGGGAATCCAGGAAATCCACAGCTGTAACCTTGTCCTATTCTCTCTCTTTCTCGCTCCATGTTTGTCATTCCAGGATCAGAGAAGCAATAATTTTAGTGTGTAAAGATATTTCTTACCCATATTGTCATCTCTCTGGCTCTATAGTTTATCCTGGTAAAATTTCAGTTTGGAAAAGAAAAAGCTTATCAATAACTTATTCACACTCAGATTTAATATATTTGTCCTTTGTGAAAGGACTGATGGAGAGGAAAACAAAAAATAAAGAACAAGAATGACCAAAGTGAAGAAACACATCAAAGTCTCGTCTCTCTACCCATGTTTGTAAACCATACAATTTTACCTTATTATCTTGTCACTGATTCTTGTGATTTATTTCTATATTTTTAACATGACTGTGCAGATGAATGGATAAGAAAGCTATGGTACATATACACAATGGAGTATTACTCAGGCATTAAAAAGAATACATTTGAATCAGTTCTAATAAGATGGATGAAACTGGAGCCGATTATACAGAGTGAAGTAAGCCAGAAAGAAAAACACCAATACAATATACTAACACATATATATGAAATTTAGAAAGATGGTAATGATGACCCTGTATGTGAGACAGCAAAAGAGACACAGATGTGTAGAGCAGACTTTTGGACTCTGAGGGAGACCGAGAAGGTGGGATGATTTGGGAGAATGGCATTGAAACATGTATACTATCAAGTAAGAAACGAATCGCCAGTCTATGTTGGATGCAGGATATAGGATGCTTGGGGCTGGTGCACAGGGATGATCCAGAGAGATGATATGGGGTGGGAGGTGGGAGGGGGGTTCATGTTTGGGAACTCATGTACACCTGCGGCGGATTCATGTCAATGTATGGCAAAACCAATACAGTATTGTAAAGTTAAATAAAGTAAAAATAAAAAATAAAATAAAATAAAATAAAAATAAAAACATTCAAACAAACAAACAAAAAAGACTGTGGCCATCCAATCTTAGTTCCATTGCCTAATAAGTGTCTTATTTTGGACTAGTTACCTTAAACCCCTCCATGTTTCAGTTTCCCATTTTTAGAAAAAAAGTAACTATCTCGGGGGCTTCCCTAGTATCTCAGTGGTAAAGAACCCCTCTGTCAATGCAGGAGATGAAGGTTTGATCCCATAGTCAGAAAGATCCTCTAGAGAAAGAAATGTCAACCCACTCCAGTTTTCTTACCTGGGAAATCTCATGGACAGAGGACCCTGGTTGGCTACAGTCCATGGGGTCACAAAAGAGTTGTGCATTTCTTAGCAGCTAAACAGCAACAGCAACAATAACAGTATCTACCTCATAAGGTTGTTGAGAGGACAGTCTGAATTAATATATGCAATGTATGTTAATATATTTAGAACAGTATTTAGCATATATCAAGTATTAGATACATATCAGACTCACAAGGTGAAAATATATGTATATGTGTATTCTTGTACATGCTACGGTGATTAGAAACTGAGGAATGATATCAAGCTATTAATAGCTTATATAAATATATTGAAAAATCTAGAGTGCTTATTTATTCATGTAGAATGACAATTGTGACTTTTAATTGGATCAGGACATTTTCTCTGACTAAAAAATATGAAATCTAGTGTTGCCCAGACAGAGGAGCTACAACAAAGTCACCAAGATAGGGATGGGTAAGAGGAATTAGAAAATGAGATGCCTTAAAGTCATATTTTTGCAATATTTTAGAGGACAGGCTGTATTAATTAACTAATTTAAAAAGACAGTTCAAATTTGCTAGTTATCACAGAACTGAAAGTTCAAATAGTGAAATAGCAAGTTTCAGCTTACCACTGTAACATAGATGGGTAAAAGCACAGATTAGTACAAGATAACAAGATATAGTTTAGTTTCAAAATCTAACCTAGAGATGTTGGTATTATTTTTCTGTGTAACAACTACACACTTTCATACTGCTGACCAAGGTTGTTGCAAAATCCAGAAGTATGATATTATAAAAATACGTTGATTGATTATTCATAACAGTTATCATATCTGCATGAATGCATACCTAACTTAGAAATTCTCTTTTTAACTAGAGAGTAAACAGTGCAAAACCAAAACATCAAACTATGGTGTATGTGGAATTGAAGATCACACTATATATGAGAAAAAACACTAGCTAAAATTACTCTCGATGCTAATTTTGGAAGCAGACTATACACAAATTAAATTCAAATTTCTTGAATTGAGCATGACTTTTATTTTTTTATTTTTTATTTATTTTTATTTTATTTTTTTTTTTGCTTTACAATACTGTATTGGTTTTGCCATACATTGACATGAATCCACCACGGGTGTATACAAACTCCCAATCCTGAATCCCCCTCCCACTTCCCACCCCATATTATCTCTCTGGATCATCCCCATGCACCAGCCCCAAGCATCCTGTATCCTGTGGAGGTTTTAATCTTGAATGTCCAGACCATATATAATTTCTTTATGGACTTTTAATCAACTCTGAGACACTTAGAGGACTAAAGCTTATTTTCTTTCTGTGACATGTTGAATTGCAGATATATATATATTTTAATTAGCAAGTGATGGGAATAGTTAGCAACATTTCAAAAAAACATAAATGTAGCTACAAGTACCCATGATCAATTAATAAGCAAGCCTTTTTAAAACCAGTGTAAACTCCAAAGGAAAAAAAAAAAAACAGAAAAATCTGTGTATTGAGTAGATTGGAGAAAAGGGTGAGCAAAAATATCTTCCAGAAACAGCATGGGTTTTACGTGGGAAGATGAAAAATTGCACATTGTATCAGAGATGAGCTTTGCCTTCATTAAATATTTCCAACTGGAGATTGTCTTTACTTTGCTCCCTGACTCCTGTTCTCTGTCAAATCCTTCTGACAACCTCAGGAGTATTTGTGCTCCATATCCTAATTATACACTCTGCTCCAAATAAAGTTCATTAAGCACATTATTGATGCTGACTTTACCAAGGTCAGCAACTACTCTACCCGATACTGTTTTACACATTTATATCTATGCTTCGATGATTCTTGTTCATTTACTCAGTCATGTTGTTTTCTTATAAATTACAGAGCTCAGGAATGTGCAGTGAAGAATAATGGGGAAAATAAAAGTAGTTACCCTTAGGTGTCTTTGCTTCCTAATAACTTGTCCTTGGGTTTGTCAGCAAGTATTTCCTAGATCTGTAACATCAGATATTTTCACAAGCCTGTTTTAAGCAGTCTTTTCTTCTTACCAGTAAACAGCAAGGAAAGAAAAAAGCTCCCAAGAATGAAAACCTCTAAAACATTCTCACTTAAACATGCATTGCTCTTTCTCACACAGAGTTCTCAAGATCCTAATTTACAGAGAGAGTTTATTTCTTTTAAAACTTCAAGCTATCATATTGATCATATCTCATTAACAACACATTTTCTTTTGAGACTTGAGATGCTATACAAGTTGTAGCTTAAAATTTCATTTCATCTTATTCCCTTTGAACTCCTCCCAAATAATCTAATTTCTTAAATCCATCTTCAGCAATACATACTTTGCCATATGTCAGCTGCCACAATGCAAGACCACAGTGAACATTGTGATTCCTCTAATGGGTGCAATCTATATTTTTTAGAAAATATTATCTGATAACACTGGAAGTTAATTCTGCATATTCTATAAATTTAGATATTACTCATTAAACCTATAGAGCTTGAAACATGATCAAATATAAATTGTACCTGCATAAAACCAAAGAAATAATAGAAGTCGTAAAAAGACAATTGGTTCAGTTAGCCACAGGATATTCTAATGACCATCAATTGATTAGGCTGCATTTAGCACCTCCTCCAGCTCCCTAAAGAGACATTACAAAGTACAGAGAAAATGTTTTAGGCCTAAGTTTGGAAATATTTCATTCTTTGTTGATTCAAACTTAATAATGTTAGTTTAAATAAAGACAATTTTACAGTTTCCACATTTCTAAAATGATTTTAGAAATTTCTATCTTTTATTTAAAACTCTAAAAATTCATAACTGGGTATTATTTAACTTTGGCTGAGGTTTATATTTCCATTACCCATATTGCAGAAACAGTTCAATGTATCCAATCAAGATTTCAGATTCCAAGCTTGTGGGTCTAGGAACTTGGTGAATGACCTGAGAGGGTTTGCTAAACTTTCTTGGCCTCAATTTTCTCTAACTCAAAATCAGTAGTATAGATTAAATGATTTTTAAAATCTCTTATAATTCTAAATACAAAAGAAAAAGATTGCAGAAAATGCTTACGTTTTCATCTGGTTGCTTAGCATTTGACAATTTTAGATAACTCTAAATGATATAAACAAGTGAAGACTCTTTAAAAATGCTTTATCTAATTTATTTATTTAAAAAATTTGATAAGAACGCAACATGAGACCTACTTTTAAAATGCTTTTAAGTGTACAAAAAATTATTACTATCTGTGTGGGATATATTATATATTTGATCTCTAGAAGTTATTCATAACTGAAATTTTATAAATGTTGATTAGAACCTTCCTTTTTCCCTGTTCACCCACCCCTTGGCATTTTATTGTTTGTTCTTTTGAGTTTGCCTACTATAGATACTTCATCTAAATAGAAAAATGCCAGTGTTTTTCCTACTGTGACTGGATTACTTCACTTACCTTAATGTACTTAAGTTCACCCATGTTGTCACAAATAGCAAAATTTTCTGGTCTTATAAGGCTCAATAATAATCCATTTTATGTACATACTGTGTTATTTTTAGGCATTTACCTATTGATGAGCATTAAGTTTAGTTTCCATATCTTAGCTATTGAGAATAATGCTGCAATAAACACAGGAGTGCATATGTTTCAAGATCCTGATTTCAATTATTTAGGCTAAATGTTCAGAAGAGTGATTGCTGGATCATGTGGTAATATTATTTTTAGTTTTTTGAGGAACATTCATACTGTTTTTTATAGCATCATATTTCATATACAACAACAGTGTTTAAATGTTCCACATTTTTGCAAATATACATCATTTTTTAAAAATAACAGGCATTCTGACAGTTGTGAGATGCAATTTCATTATGGTTTTCAATTTTCATTTTCATGATGATTAGTGATGTTGAGTATCTTTTCATATACCTGGTGGTCATTTATATGTCTTCAATGGAAATATGTCTATCCAGGTTCTAAACTCATTATCTAAATCAGGTTATTGGAGGTTTTGTGCTATTGAGTTGTAGAAGTTATTTATGTATTCAGAGATTAAACCTTTATCAGATATATGGTAAGTAAATATGTTTCCCATTCCATAGATTCCCTTTGTTTTATTGAGATATATTTGATCCCCAATAACATATGTTTCAAGTGTATATTGTCACAATTCAGTACTTTTACAGATTAAAGACCATTAAAATTAAGTACAAGATAATGATTATATTTTCCCTGTGCTGTACAATAAATGTATCCTTGATGCTTATCTATTTTAAACACTACAGTTTGTACCATTTAATCCTTTACCCCTATCTTGCCCTCCTCTTTCCCTCTCCCAACTAGTAATGACTAGTTTATTTTTTATATCTAGGTCTGTTCTGATTTTCCCATATACATTGGTTAGCTTTTTTTAGATTCAACGTGTGATATACTAAAGTATTTATCTTTAAGTTATTTATTTCAATAGGCATTATATTCATTAGGGCAATGCACATTGCTGAAAATGGTAAAATTTCATTTTTATAACTGGCTAATATTCTATAATGAAGGATAAGCCACGAAGGAGAGTTTTTTCTATGCTAATTAGATCAAATTACTATCACTCTAAACTAAATTGTTGCAAATGTATGTTGTTAATTATAATCTTGTGGTAACCAATAAAAAATCTTTAAAAATGTACACAAAAATAAATGAAAAGGGAATAAAAATGATGCACTCAACAATGTTACTAATTATGGAAATTCATATTGAAACCAAGATTGCCAGGAGAAATATCAATAACCTTATCTATACAAATGTCCACCACCCTTATGGCAGAGAGTGAAGAGCCTCTTGATGAAAGTTAAAGTGCAGAGTGGAAAAGTTGCCTTAAAACTCAACATTCAAAAATGAAGATCTTTAATTCATTTTGAGTCCATTTTTGTGTATGGTGTTAGAAAGTGTTCTAGTTTCATTCTTTTACACGTGGTTGACCAGTTTTTCCAACACCACTGGTTAAAGAGATTGTCTTTTCTCTATTCTTGCCTCCTTTGTCAAAGATAAGGCATCCATAGGTGCGTGGATTTATCTCTGGGTTTTCTATTTTGTTCCATTGATCTATATTTCTGTCTTTGTGCCAGCACCATACTGTCTTGATGAGTGTGGCTTTGTAGTAGAGCCTGAAGTCAGGCAGGTTGATTCCTCCAGTTTCATTCTTCTTTCTCAAGTTTGGTTTGGCTATTCGAGGTTTTTTGTATTTCCATGCAAATTTTGAAATTATTTGTTCTAGCTCTGTGAAAAATACCATTGGTAGCTTGATAAGGATTGTATTGAATACATTGCTTTGGGTAGTATAGTCATTTTCGCTATATTGATTCTTCCAATCAATGAACATGGTATATTTCTCCATCTATTTGTGTCATTTTTTATATCTTTCATCAGTGTTTTATACTTTTCTATATATAGGTCTTTTGCTTTTTTAGGTAGATTTATTCCTAAGCATTTTATTCTTTTCGTTGCAATGGTGAACACAAAAATAAACTCAAAATGGATTAAAGATATAAATGTAAGATCAGAAACTATAAAACTCTTAGAGGAAAACACAGGCAAAACACTCTGACATAAATCACAGCAGGATCCTCTATGACCGACCTCCCAGAGTAATGGAAATAAAAGCAAAAATAAACAAATGGGACCTAATTAAACTTAAAAGCTTTTGCACAACAAAGGAAACTATCAGCAATGTGAAAAGACAGCCTTCAGAATGGAATGGGAGAAAATAGTAGCAAATAAAGTAACTGATGAAGAATTAACCTCAAATATATACAATTAGCTCATGTACATCAATACCAGAAAAATAAACGACCCAATCAAGCACTGGGCCAAAGAATTAAACAGACATTTCTCTAAAGAAGACATAGAAATGGCTAACAAATACATGAAAAGGTGCTCAACATCACTCATTATCAGAGAAATGCAAATCAAAACCACAGTGAGGTACCATATCATGCTGGTCAGAATGACTGCTATCAAAATGTCTACAAACAATAAATGCTAGAGAGGGTGTGGAGAAAAGGGAACCCACTGTTGGTGGGAATGCAAAGTAGTGCAGCCACTATGGAGAACAGTGCAGAGATTTCTTAAAAAACTGGAAATAGTGGGGAGCAGTCCTAAGATGGCAGAGGAATAGGATGGGGAGATCACTTTCTTCCCCACAAATTCATCAAAAGAACATTTGAACGCTGAGCAAATTCCACGGAACAACTTCTGAATGCTGGCAGAAGATATCAGGCACCCAGAAAGGCAGCCCATTGTCTTCAAAAGGAGGTAGGAAAAAATATAAAAGATAAAAAGAGAGACAAAAGAGGTAGGGATGGAGATCCGTCCTGGGAAGGGAGTCTTAAAAAAGAGAGAAGTTTCCAAACACCAGGAAACACTCTCACCAGTGAGTCTGTGACAAGACTTGGAACCTCAGAGGGCAACATAACTAGGAAGAAAAATAAATAAATAATTAAAACCTAAAGATTATGTGCCTAATGGCAACTCCCAGTGGAGAAGTAACACAGACTCTCATATCCACTGCTAGCAAGCAGGGACTGGACAGGGAGGCGTAGGCTGCATTGCTTAGGGTAAGGACCAGGCCTGAATGCCCCAAGGGCAATCTGAGGGAACTAACTAGAGATAGCAACCCAGATTGTGAGATAGCTATCTCATGAAAAGCCCTAACCTAAGACACTGTCAGGCCTGTTCACAGAACAAAGGACTGAGCAGAGCTAGCCGGCTGCAGACCAGCCCATCCTCCACTGGAGACAGGCAGGCAAGGGCAGCCAGAACCAGAAAGGGTGCAATCATGGCTCCAGAGAGGCATCATCTACCAAACCACAAGCAGGATTTGTTGCTAACCAAGACTTCTTGGGATTCTGGATGGTTGACATCCACCAGGAGGGTTGCAGCCAGAGATCAGCTCCACAGAAGAGACACACGGCAGACCTGAGAAGGTGTGCTGGCTGTACATCTTGAAAACTGAGTGGCAGAGACAGGAGAGGCGATAAGTCACAGCCCCCACCTGGGGGCGACAGTGCTTGCCAAGCACCTGGTCACCTGAGCTTCTCTGGTGACCTGGGAAGGGAAGAAAACACAGGCCCAACCAAGTCTGAGCCTTTGAGAGTGCCCGAGAACCTGAACCTGAGTGGCTTAGACCTGGGAAGTGCATGCATCCCAGGGCCCACCTCAAACAGTTCCAGACAGAGCAACCTAGAGCCTGAACAGTGTAGACTGGGAAAGCACACATGCCGTCAGCAGGGGCAAACCCAGTGTGGCTGAGACACTGCCAGCACTCCCCACACATGCCAGTGATATTTGTTTGCAGTGTTCCTCCCTCCCCACAGCACGACTAAACAAGTAAGCCTAAAAAAGTGACCTCCACCGCCCCCTTGTGTCAGGGCAGAAATTAGACACTGAAGAGACCAGCAAACAGAAGAAGATAAAATAAGCACAGGGACCTGCTTTGGAAGTGACAGGTGCAATAGATTAAAACCCTACAGTTAGCACCAACTACATAGCGAGGGGCCTATAGATCTTGAGAAGGGTAAGCCGGATCAAGGAACTATCTGAAAATGAACAGATCCCACATGGTCCACAAAAATACCAGAGAAAGTTCTAGATATACTTTTACTATTATCATTTTTAATTTTTTTTCTTAATTTTTAAGTCCTCTATTACTCCTTTAATTTTCATATATATATCTTGTTATTTTTGTGACTATTTTTTTCTTTAATATTGTATTTTTGAGAATCTAACATCTACTCTAGGTTTTAATCTTTGCTTTTTGGTATTTGCTATCAATTTTGTGCCTTTAAGAACCCAATTTTCAGTACCCATTTTAACTTGGGACTGAGATTACTGGCTGGATTGCTCTCTTCCCCTTTGGACTCTCCTTTTTCTCCACCAGGTCGCCTCTATCTCATCCCTCCCCCTTCTCTTCTCTACTCAACTCTGGGAATCTCTTTGTGTGTTCCAGGCTGTGGAGAACATTTAAGGAACTGATCACTGGCTAGATTCCCCTTTTTATCTTCCTGGCCACTTCTGTCTCCTTTCTTCCTCTTCTCTTCTTTGTGTAACTCTGTAAACATATCTGAGAGATCTAGACTGTGGAGACCACAAGGGAAGTGATTACTGGCTAACTTGCCCTTGCCCCTTTTGATTCCCCCTCTTCTTCTCCTGGTCACCTCTATATCCCTCCTCCCTCTTCTCTTCTCCATGTAACCCTATGAACCTCTCTGGGTGTCCCTCGCTGTGGAGAAACTTTTCATCTTTAATCTAGATGTTTTATCAACAGTGCTATATAGAAGGAGAAGTCTGGAGACTACTGTGAAAATAAGACTGAAAACCAGAAGCAGGAGGCTTAAGTCCAAATCCTGAGAACACCAGAGAACTCCTGACTCCAGGGAACTTTAATCAATAGGAGCTCAGCAAACACCACCACACATACACTGGAACCAAGCACCACCAAGGCCAACAAGTTCCAGAGAAAGACATACCATGCAAATTCTCCAGCAACACAAGAACATAGCCTAGAGCTTCAATATACAGGCTGCCAAAAGTCACACCAAACCCACTGACACTCAAAACTCATTCTTGGACACTTCATTGCATTTCAGAGAGAAGAAATCCATCTCTACGCACCAGAACACTGATACAAGGTTCCCTATCCAAGAAACCTTGACAAGCCACCCATCCAACCCCACCCACAGTGAGGAAACTCCACAATAAAGAGGAACCACAAACTGCCAGAATATGGAAAGGTCACCACAAACACAGCAATATAAACAAAATGAAAAATCAGAGAAATACCCAGCAAGTAAAGGAACAGGATAAATGCCCACCAAACCAAACAAAAGAAGAAGAGATAGGGAATCTACCTGATAAAGAATTCTGAATAATGACAGTGAAAATGAGCCAAAATCTTGAAAACAAAATGGAGTTACAGATAAATGGCCTGGATACAAGGATAGAGATGATACAAGAAAGGTTTAACAAGGACCTATAAGAAATAAAAAACAGTCAATATATAATGAATAATGCAATAAATGAGATCAAAAGCACTCTGGAGGGAACCAACAGTAGAAAACGGAGGCAGAAGATAGGATAAGTGAGGTAGAAGATAGAACGGTATAAATAAATGAAACAGAGAGGAAAAAAGAAAAAAAATATATTTAAAAGAAATGAGGACTACCTCAGAGACCTCTGGAACAATGTTAAACACCCCAACATTCGAATCATAGGAGTCCCAGAAGAAGAAGACAAAAAGAAAGACCATGAGAAAACACTTGAGGAGATAATAGTTGAAAACTTCTGTAAAATGGGGAAGTAAGTAATCACCCAAGTCCAAGAAATCCAGAGAGTCCCAAACAGGATAAACCCAAGGTGAAACACCCCAAAGTAAAGTTGCTCAGTCATGTCTGACTTTTTGCGACCCCATGGACTGTAGCCTACCAGGCTCCTCCCTCCATAGAATTCTCCAGGCAAGAGTACTGGAGTGGGTTGCCATTTCCTTCTCCAAGACACATATTAATCAAATTAATAAAGATCAAACACAAAGAACAAATATTAAAATCTGCAAGGGAAAAACAACAAATAACACACAAGGGGATTCCAATAAGGACAACAGCTGATCTTTCAATAGAAACTCTTCAGGCCAGAAGCAAACGGCAAGATATACTTAAAGTGATGAAAGAAAATAACCTACAGCCCAGATCCTTACTGTACCCAGCAAGGATCTCATTCAAATATGAAGGAGAAATCAAAAGCTTTACAGACAAGCAAAAGCTGAGAGAATTCAGCACCACGAAACCAGCTCTCCAACAAATACTTACAATCTTCTCTAGACAAGAAACACAGAAAGTGTGTATAAACTTGAACCCAAAACAATAAAGTAAATGGCAACAGGATCATACTTATCAATAATTACCTTAAATGTAAATGGGTTGAATGCCCCAACCAAAAGAAAAAGACTGGCTGAATGGATACAAAAACAAGACCCCTATATATATTGTCTACAAGATACCTACCTTGAAACACAGGACACAGACTGAAAGTGAAGGGCTGGAAAAAGATATTCCACACAAATAGAGATCAAAAGGAAGCAGGAGTAGTAATACTCATATCAGAAAAAAATACTTTAAAACAAAGGCTGTGAAAGAAGACAAAGGTGAATACTACATAATGATCAAAGTATCAATTCAAGAAAAAGATATAACAATTTTAAATATATATGCACCCACCATAGGAGCACCACAATATATAACACAAATGCTGACAAGTATGAAAGGGGAAATTAACAATAATACAATAATAGTGGGAGACTTTAATACCCCACTCACATTTATGGACAGATCAACTAAACAGAAAATTAACAAGGAAACACAAACTTTAAATGATACAATGAACCAGTTAAACCTAATTGATATATATAGGACATTTCACCCCAAAACGATGAATTTCACCTTTTTCTCAAGTACACATGGAACCTTCTCCAGGATAGACCACATCCTGAGCCATAAATCTAACTTTGGTAAATTCAAAAAAATTGAAATCATTCCAAGCATCTTTTCTGAGCACAATGCAGTAAGGTTAGATCTCAATTAGAGGAGAAAAACTATCAGAAATTCCAACATATGGAGGCTGAACAACATGCTGCTGAATAACCAACAAATCACAGAAGAAATCAAAAAAGAAATCAAAACAAATGAAAATGAAAACACAACCCAAAACCTGTGGGACACTGTAAAAGCAGTGCTAAGGGGAAAGTTCATAGCAATACAGGTATACCTCAAGAAACAAGAATAAAGTCAAATAAATAACCTAACTCTACACTTAAAGCAACTAGAAAAGGAAGAAATAAAGAACCCCAGAGTTAGTAGAAGGAAAGAAATCTTAAACATTAGGGCAGAAATAAATGCAAAAGAAACAAAAAAGACCATAGCAAAAATCAGCAAAGCCAAAAGCTGGTTCTTTGAGAGGGTAAAAAAAATTGATAAATCATTAGGCAGACTGATCAAGAAACAAATGAGAAAAATAAAATCAACAAAATAGAAATGAAAATGGAGAGATCACAACAGACAACACAGAAATACAAAGGATCATAAGAGACTACTATCAGCAATTATATGCCAATAAAACGGACAAGTTGGAAGAAACGGACAAATTCTTAGAAAAGTACAACTTTCCAAAACTGAACCAGGAAGAAATAGAAAATCTTAACTGACCCATCACAAGCAGGGAAATTGAAACTGTAATCAGAAATCTTCCAGCAAAAAAAGCCCAGGACCAGACGGCTTTACAGCTGAATTCTACCAAAAACTTAGAAAAGTGCTAACACCTATCCAAGTAATGCAAGAGGGCATCAGAGGGCAGACACACTGAAACCATACTCACAGAAATCTAGTCAAACTAATCACACTAGGACCACAGCTTTGTCTAACTCAATGAAACTAAGCCATGTCCGCGGGGCAACCCAAGATGGGCCAGTCATGGAGGAGAGGTCTGACAGAATGTGGTCCACTGGAGAAGGGAATGGCAAACCACTTCAATATTCTTGCTTTGAGAACCACATGAACAGTATGAAAAGGCAAAATGATAGGATACTGAAAGAGGTATTAGCCAGGTCAATAGGTGTCCAATATGCTACTGGAGGTCAGTGGAGAAATAACTCCAGAAAGAATAAAGGGATGGAGCCAAAGCAAAAACAATACCCAGTTGTGCATGTGACTGGTGATAGAAGCAAGGTCCGATGCTGGAAAGGGCAATATTGCATAGGAACCTGGAATGTCAGGTCCATGAATTAAGGCAAATTGGAAGTGGTCAAACAGGAGATGGCAAGGGTGAACGTTGACATTCCAGGAATCAGCGAACTAAAAAGGACTGGGATGGGTGAATTTAACTCAGATGATCATTATATCTACTACTGCAGGCAGGAATCCCTCAGAAGAAATGGAGTAGCCATCATGGTCAACAGAAGAGTCCGAAAAGCAGTAATTGGATGCAATCTCAAAAACAACAGAATGATCTCTGTTCGTCTCCAAGGCAAACCATTCAATATCACAGTAATCCAAGTCTATGCCCCAATCAGTAACGCTGAAGAAGCTGAAGTTGAAAGGTTCTATGAAGACCTACAAGACCTTTTAAAATTAACACCCCCAAAAAGATGTCCTTTTCATTATGGGGGAATGGAATGCAAAAGTAGGAAGTCAAGAAACATCTGGAGTAACAGGCAAATTTGGCCTTGGAATGTGGAATGAAGCAGGGCAAAGACTAATAGAGTTTTGCCAAGAAAATGCACTGGTCATAACAAACACCCTCTTCCAACAACACAAGAGAAGACTATACACATGGACATCACCAGATGGTCAACACCAAAATCAGAGTGATTATATTCTCTGCAGCAAAAGATGGAGAAGCTCTATACAGTCAACAAAAACAAGATGAGGAGCTGACTGTGGCTCAGAACATGAACTCCTTATTACCAAATTCAGACTCAAATTGAAGAAAGTAGGGAAAACCGCTAGACCATTCAGGTATGACCTAAATCAAATTCCTTATGATTATACAGTGGAAGTGAGAAATAGATTTAAGGGTCTAGATCTGATAGATAGAGTGCCTGATGAACTATGGAATGAGGTTCGTGACACTGTACAGGAGACAGGGATCAAGACCATCCCCATGGAATAGAAATGCAAAAAAGCAAAATGGCTGTCTGGGGAGGCCTTACAAATAGCTGTGAAAAGAAGAGAGGTGAAAAGCAAAGGAGAAAAGGAAAGATATAAGCATCTGAATGCAGAGTTCCAAAGAATAGCAAGAAGAGATAAGAAAGCCTTCTTCAGCGATCAATGCAAAGAAATAGAGGAAAAGAACAGAATGGGAAAGACTACAGATCTCTTCGAGAAAATTAGAGATACCAAGGGAACATTTCATGCAAAGATGGGCTCAATAAAGGACAGAAATGGTCTGGAACTAACAGAAGCAGAAGATATTAAGAAGAGATGGCAAGAATACACAGAAGAACTGTACAAAAAGATCTTCATGACCCAGATAATCACGATGGTGTGATCACTCACCTAGAGCCAGACATCCTGGAATGTGAAGTCAAGTGAGCCTTAGAATGCATCACTACGAACAAAGCTAGTGGAGGTGATGGAATTCCAGTAGAGCTATTTCAAATCCTGAAAGATGATGTTGTGAAACTGCTGCATTCAATATGCCAGCAAATTTGAAAAACCCAGCAGTGGCCACAGGAGTGGAAAAGGTCAGTTTTCATTCCAATCCCAAAGAAAGGCAATGCCAAAGAATGCTCAAACGACCGCACAATTGCACTCATCTCACATGCTAGTAAAGTAATGCTCAAAATTCTCCAAGCCAGGCTTCAGCAATATGTGAACCGTGAACTTCTGGATGTTCAAGCTGGTTTTAGAAAAGGCAGAGGAACCAGAGATCAAGTTGCCAACATCCACTGGATCATGAAAAAAGCAAGAGGGTTCAAAAACAAACAAACAAACAAACATCTATTTCAGCTTTGTTGACTATGCCAAAGCCTTTGACTGTGTGGATCACAATAAACTGGAAAATTCTGAAAGAGGTGGGAAAACCAGACGACCTGACCTGCCTCTTGAGAAATCTGTATGCAGGTCAGGAAGCAACAGTTAGAACTGGACGTGGGACAACAGACTGGTTCCAAGTAGGAAAAGGAGTACATCAAGGCTGTATATTGTCACCCTGCTTATTTAACTTATATGCAGAGTACATCATGAGAAATGCTGGACTGGAAGAAACACAAACTGGAATCAAGATTGCTGGGAGCAATATCAATAAACTCAGATATGCAGATTACACGACCCTTAAGGCAAAAAGTGAAGAACTAAAAAGCCTCTTGATGAAAGTAAAAGAGGAGAGTGGAAAAGTTGGCTTAAAGTTCAACATTCAGAAAACGAAGATCATGGCATATGGTCCCATCACTCCATGGGAAATAGATGGGAAAACAGTGGAAACCGTGTCAGACTTTATTTTTTGGGGCTCCAAAATCACTGCAGATGGTGATTGCAGCCATCAAATTAAAAGATGCTTACTCCTTGGAAGAAAAGTTATGACCAACCTAGATAGCATATTCAAAAGCAGAGACATTACTTTGCCGACTAAAGTCCGTCTAGTCAAGGCTATGGTTTTTCCTGTGGTCATGTATGTATGTGAGAGTTGGACTGTGAAGAAGGCTGAGCACTGAAGAATTCGTGCTTTTGAACTGTGGTGTTGGAGAAGACTCTTGAGAGTCCCTTGGACTGCAAGGAGATCCAACCAGTCCATTCTGAAGGAGATCAACCCTGGGATTTCTTTGGAGGGAATGATGCTAAAGCGGAAACTCCATTACTTTGGCCACCTCATGTGAAGAGTTGAATCATTGGTAAAGACTCTGATGCTGGGAGGGATTGGGGGCAGGAGAAAAAGGGGACGACCGAGGATAGATGGCTGGATGGCATCACTGACTCGATGGATGTGAGTCTGAGTGAACTCCGGGATTTGGTAATGGACAGGAAGGGCTGGAGTGCTGCAATTCATGGGGTCGCAAAGAGTCAGACACTACTGAGTGACTGAACTGAACTGAACTGAACTGAACACCTATCCTACTCAAACTCTTCCAGAAATTTGGAGAGGAAGATAAACTTCCAAACTCATTTTATGAGGCCACCATCACCCTAATACCAAAACCTGACAAAGATGCCACAAAAAAAGAATACTCCAGGCTAATATCACTGCTGAAAATAGATGCAAAAATCCTTGACAAAATTCTAGCAAACAGAATCCAACACCATATTAAAAAGGTCATACATCATGACCAAGTGGGCTTTATCCCAGGGATGCCAGGATTCTTGAATATCCACAAATCAATCAATGTAATACACCACATTAACAAATTGAAAGATAAAAACCATATGGTTATCTCAATAGATGCAGAGAAAACCTTTGACAAAATTCAACATCCATTTCTGATAAAAACCCTCCAGAAAGCAATAATAGAAGGAACATTCCTCAATATAATAAAAGCTATATATGACAAACCCTCAGCAAGCATTATCCTCAATGGTGAAAAATTGAAAGCATTTCCCCTAAATTCAGGAACAAGACAAGGGTGCCCACTCTCACCACTACTATTCAACATAGTTTTGGAAGTTTTGGCCACAGCAATCAGGGAAGAAAAAGAAATAAAAGAAATCCAAATTGGAAAAGAAGAAGTAAAACTCTCACTGTTGCAGATGACATAATCATCTACATAGAAAACCCTAAAGACTCCACCAGAAAATTACTAGAGCTAATCAATGAATATAGTAAAGTTGCAGGATATAAAATCAACACACAGAAATCCCTTACATTCCTATATGCTAACAATGAGAAAACAGAAAGAGAAATTAAGGAAACCATCATATTCACCATTACAATGAAAATAATAAAATACTTAAGAATAAATCTATCTAAAGAAACTAAAGACCTGTATAACTATAAAACATTGGTGTAAGAAATCAAAGAGGACACTAATAGATGGAGAAATATACCATGTTCATGGATCAGAAGAATCAACATAGTGAAAATGAATATACTACCCAAAGCGATCTATAGATTCAAGGTAATCCCTATCAAGCTACCAACGGTATTTTTCACAGAACTAGAACAAAGAATTTCACAATTTGTATGGAAACACAAAGAACCTTGAATAGCCAAAGCAATCTTGAGAAAGAGGAATGGAACTGGAGGAATCAGCCTGCCTGACTTCAGACTCTAGTACAAAGCTAGTCATCAAGACAGTATGGTACTGGCACAAAAACAGAAATATAGATCAGTGGAACAAAATAGAAAGCCCAGAGATAAATCTACGCACCTATGGACACCTTATCTTTGACAAAGGAGGCAAGAATATACAATGGAGTAAAGACAATCTGTTTAACAAGTGGTGCTGGGAAAACTGGGCAACTGCTTGTAAAAGAATGAAACTAGAACACTTTCTAACACCATACACAAAAATAAACTCAAAATGGATTAAACATCTAAACATAAGACCAGAAACTCTAAAACTCCTAGCGCAGAACATAGGCAAAACACTCTGTAACATAAATCACAGCAGGATCCTCTATGAACCACCTCACAGAATACTGGAAATAAAAGCAAAAATAAACAAATGGGACCTAATTAAAATTAAAAGCTTCTACACAACAAAGGAAACTATAAGCAAGGTGAAAAGACAGCCTTCAGCATGGAAGAAAATAATAGCTAATGAAGCAACTGATAAATAACCTAATAAATATACAAGCAACTCCTGCAGCTCAATTCCAGAAAAATAAACGACCCAATCAAAAAAATGGGCCAAAGAACTAAACAGACATTTCTCCAAAGAAGACATACAGATGGCTAACAAACACATAAAAAGATGCTCGACATCACTCATTATCAGAGAAATGCAAATCAAAACCACAATGAGGTAACATTTCATGCCAGTCAGAATGGCTGCTATCAAAAAGTCTACAAGCAATAAATGCCAGAGAGGGTGTGGAGAAAAGGGAACCCTCTTACACTGCTGGTGGGAGTGCAAACTAGTATAGCCACTATGGAGAACAGTGTGGAGATTCTTTAAAAAAAAACTGGAAATAGAACTGCCTTGTGACCCAGCAATCCCACATTGAAGAAACTAGAACTGAAAGAAACACATGTGCCCCAATGTTCATTGCAGCACTGTTTATAGTATTCAGAACATGGAAGCAGCCTATGTGTCCATCAGCAGACAAATGGATAAGAAATCGATGGTACATGTACACAATGGAATATTACTCAGCAATTAAAATGAATACATTTGAATCTGTTCTACTGAAGTGGATGAAACTGGAGCCTATTATACAGAGTGAATTTAGCCAGAAAGAAAAACACCAATACAGTATACTAACGCATATATATTGAATTTAGAAAGATGGTGACAATAACCCTGCATGCGAGGCAGCAAAAGAGACAGAGATGTATAGAACAATCTTTTGGACTCTGTGGGAGAGGGAGAGGGTGGGATCGTTTGGAAGAATGGCATTGAAACATGTATATTATCATTTGTGAAAAGAATCGCCAGTCCAAGTTCAATGCATGATACAGGGTGCTTGGGGCTGGTGCACTGGGATGAACTAGAGGGATGGGATAGGGAGGGAGGTGGGAGGAGGATTCAGGATAGGGAACACATGTAAACCCACAGTGGATTCATGTCAATGTATGGCAAAACCAATACAATATTGTAAAGTAGCCTCTAACTAAAAGAAATATATTTATATTAAAAAAAACCTGAAAATAGAACTGCCATCAGTTCAGTTCAGTTCAGTCGCTCAGTCTTGTCCGACTCTTTGCAACCCCATGAATCACAGCACGCCAGGGCTCCCTGTTCATCACCATCTCCCGGAGTTCACTCAGACTCATGTCCATCGAGTCCGTGATGCCATCCAGCCATCTCATCCTCAGTCATCCCCTTCTCCTCCTGCCCCCAATCCCTCCCAGCATCAGAGTTTTTTCCAATGAGTCAACTCTTCTCATGAGGTGGCCAAAGTACTGGAGTTTCAGCTTTAGCATCATTTCTTCCAAAGAAATCCCAGGGTTGATCTCCTTCAGAATGGACTGGTTGGATCTCCTTGCAGTCCAAGGGACTCTCAAGAGTCTTCTCCAACACCACACTTCAAAAGCATCAATTCTTCGGTGCTCAGCCTTCTTCACAGTCCAACTCTCACATACATACATGACCACAGGAAAAACCATAGCCTTGACTAGACGGAACTTAGTTGGCAAAGTAATGTCCCTGCTTTTGAATATGCTATCTAGGTTGGTCATAACTTTTCTTCCAAGGAGTAAGCGTCTTGTAATTTCATAGCTGCAATCACCATCTGCAGTGATTTTGGAGCCCCCCAAAATAAAGACTGACACGGTTTCCACTGTTTCCCTGTCTATTTCCCATGAAGTGATGGGACCGGATGCCATGATCTTCGTTTTCTGAATGTTGAGCTTTAAGCAGCAATCCTACTGCTCAGCATACACACCAAGGAATTCAGAATTGAAAGAGACAAGTGTACCCCAGTGTTCATAGTAACACTGTTTACAATAGCTAGGACAAAGTAGCAACCTAGATGTCCATCAGCAGATCAATGGATAAGAAAGCGGTGGTACATATACACAATAGAATATTACTCAGTTATTTAATATAATGCATTTGAATCAGTTCAAATGAGGTGGATAAAACAGGAGCCTATCATACAGAATGAAATAAGTCAGAAAGTAAAACACCAATAGAGTATATTAACACATATATATGGAATTTAGAAATATGCAAGACAGCAAAAGAGTCACAGATGTAATGAACAGACATTTGGACTCTTTGGGAGGAGGTGAGGGTGGGATGATTTGAGACAATAGCATCGAAATATGTATATTACCATATGTGAAATAGATATGCCCAGGTTTTATGGATGAGACAGGGTGCTCAGGGCCAGTGCACTGGGGTGACCCTGAGGGATGGGATGGGGAGGGAGGTGGGATGGAGGGTCAGGATGGGGAATGCATGTACACCCATGGCTGATTCATGCCAACGTATGACAAAAACCACCACAATATTGTAAAATAATTAGCCTCTAATTAAAATAAATAAATTAAAAAAATTTAAAGACAAAGATCATGGCATACAGTCCCATCACTTTGTGGCAAATAGATGAGGAAACAATGACAGACTTTATTTTCTTGGACTCCAAAATTGCTGCAGACGATGACCGTAGCCATGAAATTAAAAGATATTTGCTCCTTGGAAGAAAATCAATGACAAACCTAGACAGCATATTAAAAAGCAGAGACATTACTTTGCCAACAAAGGTCCATATAATCAAAGCTATGGTTTTTCCAGTAGTCAGGTATGGATGTGAAAGTTGGACTATAAAGAAAGCTGAGCACCAAAGATTTGATGCTTTTGGACTGTGGTGTTGGAGAAGACCCTTGAGAGTCCCTTGGACTGCAAGGAGATCCAACCAGTCCATCCTAAGGGAAATCAGTCCTGAATATTCATTGGAAGGACTGATGCTTAATCTAAAGCTTCAATTCTTTGCCCACCTAATGAGAAGAACTGACTCACTTGAAAAGATCCATATGCTGGGAACTATTGAAGGTGAGAGGAAAAGGGGATGACAGAGGATGAGATAATTGGATGAGTTGCATCACTGACTCAACGGACATGAGTCTTCCATGGTGACTCAGAAGGTAAAGTGCTGGGAGCCAGTGTGAGGAACTCCGCCTGTGGCAATCAGTTGCAAGCTTCTGAAGTAAAGAATCTGCCGCAATGTGGAGACCTGGGTTTGATCCCTGAGTTGGGAATATCTCCTGGAGAGGTGAACGGCTACCCATTCCTGCATTCTTACCTTAAAATTCCATGAACCAAGGTGCCTGGCAGATCATAGCCTGTGGGTTGCAGAAAGTCAGACATGACTGAGTGACTTTCACTCCCCCTTCTTCCCTCAATGGGCATTAGTTTGAGCAAACTCCACGAGATGTTGAGTGACAGGGAAGCCTGGCGTGCTGCAGTCCATGGGGTCGCAAAGTGTCAGACATGACTGAGTGACTGAACAACAACAGCAAATATTGAAACCACATTAAAGCATCACTTCATTCCCACTAAGATGATCATAACTAAAAAGAAATAATAGCAGGAAAAAACAAGTGTTAGAGAAGATGTAGGAAAATTTGAACCTTCATACTTTTCCAATAGGAATGTGAAATGGTGCAATGGCTATGGAAAGTGGTTTGGTGATACTTCAAAAAATTAAACATAAAATAATTATATCATCCCACATTCCCACTCTTAGCTATATACCCAAAACCATTGGAAAAGGTACTCAAACATGTATACAAATGTTCATAACACTATTCACAATAGCCAAAAATATAAACAGTCCAAATGTCCATCAACAGATGAATGGGTAAATAAATCTTGGTATATTCATGCAAGGGCTTCTCAGGTGGTGCTAAAGGTAAAGAACCAGCCTGCCAATAAATGAGACATAAGAGATATAGGTTCGATCCCTGAGTCAGGAAGATCTGGAGGAGGGCATGGCAACCCACTCTAATATTCTTGCCTGGAGAATCCCGTAGACTGAGGAGCCTGGGGTGCTACACTCTATAGGGTTGCATCGAGTCAGACACAACTGAAGCAACTTAGCATGCATGTGTATTCATGCAATAAAATATTATTCAGCTATAGAAAGAAATGAAGTACTGGTATACAATACAATGTGGATGGACCCTCCAAACATTATGCTGAGTCAAAGAAACCAGACAAAAAAGGTAACATATTGTATGATTCTATTTATACCAAATATCTAGATTGAATAAACCTACAGATACAGAAGGTTGACTGGTATTTGCCAGTGGATAGAGGAAGGAACAATGGAGGAAATTCGTTTTTAATGACTAAAAGTTTATACTTTAGAGTGTTGGAAATGTTTTTGAACTAGATAGAGTTGGTAGCTGTACAACATTGTGAATGTTCTAAATGACATTGGATAATTCATTTTAAAGTGGGTAACTATGTAAATCTCACTTTAAGTGAATTAGAAAGTATTTTAGGGACATGTAACATAGTTCAGAAGTAAAACTTTTTTCCTGTAGTATTCAGCTTCTAATGTTTTTATAGTTATTATTTATTTTCTCATCTAAGTGGATCCTTATATTTATTAATTTTTAATTTTAATTTTTGTTTTTGTTAAAATAGCCCCCACCTCTCTTATAAAAAGGCTCAGACATCACATATTTTATTAAGGCACAGACAAGAGACTATCCTGACATATCCTATGTATCACTATATGGAAGTTGTGTAACATAATAAATAGTAATGTCTTAAAAGATGTACCATATTTTGTAAGCCAAGGTAGGTTGAAAACCTCTTATAAGTTTCAGTGAAAATAAGCTAGTAATGTCAACAGAATGATTTTAAATCTATCAGCTTCTTTGAGCTTTCTCAGATTACACCACGTATATACTCAGAATAACAATATTGAGAAGGAGGTTTGTCTTTTAAAACATTTGACAATTTCCTGTGAACTAATTACTTTCTGACATCAATCATTTTCTTTACAGAAGCAGGGGGCATTAATTATGGTAGTACAAAGAAAAATCAGTTCTAGAGAATCACCATCTTATGAGTAACATAGCTGTTTACAGAATTCTATAAATATATTTCTAATAGCTAACTGCTCAAAGAAAATGTTATCTGACTGAAGTTTCCTTTCTTGGATTATTATGATTAGCTAGCTAATATGCTGACATGCTATTTCTTTTTCCATATGTTTTTACCTTTTTATGAAATAGCCTTTCTTATTATGTACAAATGTGTAAGTACATAAATCATATGCAAGATGTGACATTAATGACTAAATCTGACATCTACTCTTTTCCTTTACTGCCTGATATTTTCTCAATCTATTTCATTTATTATTTTCTTATTTATTTTAGTCTCTTTCGAAAGGTTGTCATCAGAAATTTCATTTTTGATAAATTGCATGTTACCCTGTAGACTTTCCATCATCTTTGTACAATATTTTGTTGTTGTTTTCCTATCTATCTAGCCATGAATTGTACCAGTTCATAGGCTTAGATATATATATTTATTGGCACAATTTGAATGACTAATCATTACACCCGGTTGTATTAATAGGACATTCTAGCAATCTAGTATAATAAATAAATAAATAATTTGTAAATACTTTCTTCAGTTGATTTCCTGCCTCCTACTTCACTGGCTATCCCTTCTCATTCTCTTTAGCTAAATAGTCTTTCTTTTTTGTTTCTAAATGTTTGAGTGCCACAGGACACAGTTTTAGGACTTCTCTGTTTATGCTCACTTCCCCGGTGATGTTATCTAGCCTTATGCTTTAAAAAAATCCATATATTTATATACTAACTTCATAAAAACCACTGTATAAAGCTCAACTGCATACTCAAAACCTTCTATGTCTAACAGTCATTTCAAATTCAATAAATCTCACAATGAGCCTTGGGCTTTCTTTGCATTTGTTCTGCCTACAGTATTGCAGACCTCAGTAAGTGATATAATTATTTACTCAGGTCCTCAGGGCAACATATTTGGAAGAATCCTTGATCTCCCCCTTTTTATCTTCACCTAAATCCAGGCCTATAGGCTTTATTTTCAAAATATATTCAAAATCTGATGAAGTTTTACCTCTTCCACTGCTACCACTATAGCTTGAGCAACTATAATCTCTTACACAGGAAACTGCAAGAACTCCCTATTTTCCTATCTTTACTTTTTTCCTATCTTTTCCTACCTTTACTTTTAACCCTCTTGAAAATATAATTTTAACATAGCATTTAGATTAATCATTACAAAATATAAGACTTTTAGCTTCTGTGACACACCAGGTTTTATAATAGGGTCTTTCTTGGAATAGTGTTTCCTCTCTTGAAATACTATTATCACTGTTCTTTTTTTTTTTTTTTTTGATTTTTTTTTATTTTTTTATTTTTTTTATTTTTTTTAATTTTTTTTTAAATTTTTTATTTTTTTTTAAATTTTAAAATCTTTAATTCTTACATGCGTTCCCAAACATGAACCCCCCTCCCACCTCCCTCCCCACAACATCTCTCTGGGTCATCCCCATGCACCAGCCCCAAGCAAGCTGCACCGTATGTCAGACATGGACTGGCGATTCAATTCTTACATGACAGTATACATGTTATAATTCCCATTCTCCCAAATCATCCCACCCTCTCCCTCTCCCTCTGAGTCCAAAAGTCTGGTATACACATCTGTGTCTTTTTTCCTGTCTTGCATACAGGGTCGTCATTGCCATCCTCCTAAATTCCATATATATGTGTTAGTATACTGTATTGGTGTTTTTCTTTCTGGCTTACTTCACTCTGTATAATTGGCTCCAGTTTCACCCATCTCATCAAAACTGATTCAAATGAATTCTTTTTAACGGCTGAGTAATACTCCATTGTGTATATGTACCACAGCTTTCTTATCCATTCATCTGCTGATGGACATCTAGGTTGTTTCCATGTCCTGGCTATTGTAAACAGTGCTGCGATGAACATTGGGGTACATGTGTCTCTTTCAATTCTGGTTTCCTCGGTGTGTATGCCCAGCAGTGGGATTGCTGGGTCATAAGGTAGTTCTATTTGCAATTTTTTAAGGAATCTCCACACTGTTCTCCATAGTGGCTGTACTAGTTTGCATTCCCACCAACTATCACTGTTCTTTTGTTAGTTCTATTTTCCTTGGCTCTTGGCTATACTTCCATAAAAAGTCTTCCCTGAATTTCTGAGGCTACACAATATATAGTCATATTGTATAAACTAAAATAAGGATAAAGAGGTATTCAGAAAATATCTGATCATTTAATATTCAGTTTAGTTCAGTTCAGTCTATCACTCTTGTCAGACTCTTTGCAACCCCATGAATCACAGCACGCCAGACCTCCCTGTCCATCATCATCTTCCGGATTTCATCAGACTCACATCCAATGAGTCCGTGATGCCATCCAGCCATCTCATCCTCGGTTGTCCCCTTCTCTTCCTGCCCCCAATCCCTCCCAGCATCAGAGTCTTTTCCAATGAGTCAACTCTTCGCATGAAGTGGTCAAAGTACTGGAGCTTCAGCTTTATCATCATTCCTTCCAAAGAAATCCCAGGGTTGATCTCCTTCAGAATGGAATGGTTGGATCTCCTTGCAGTCCAAGGGACTCTCAAGAGTCTTCTCCAACACTAAAGTTCAAACACATCAATTCTTCGGCGCTCAGCCTTCTTCACAGTCCAACTCTCACATCCACACATGACCACAGGAAAAACCATAGCCTTGACTAGACAGAACTTAGTCAGCAAAGCAATGTCTCTGCTTTTGAATATACTATCTAGGTTGGTCATAACTTTTCTTCCAAGGAGCAAGCATCTTGTAATTTCATGGCTGCAGTCAACATCTGCAGTGATTTTGGAGCCCCCCAAAATAAAGACTGACACGGTTTCCACTGTTTCCCCATCTATTTCCCATGAAGTGATGGGACCGGATGCCATGATCTTTGTTTTCTGAATGTTGAGCTTTAAGCCAAAATTTTCACTCTCCTCTTTCACTTTCATCAAGAGGCGTTTTAGCTCCTCTTCACTTTCTTCCATCTGAGGTTATTAATATTTCTCCCGGCAATCTTGATTCTAGCTTGTGTTTCTTCCAGTCCAGGGTTTCTCATGATGTAGTCTGCATATAAGTTAAATAAGCAGGGTGACAATATACAGCCTTGATGTACTCCTTTTTCTATTTGGAACCAGTCTGTTGTTCCATGTCCAGTTCTCACTGTTGCTTCCTGACCTGCATACAGATTTCTCAAGAGGCAGGTGAGGTGGTCTGGTATTCCCATCTCTTTCAGAATTTTCCACAGTTTATTGTGATCCACACAGTCAAAGGCTTTGGCATATTCATAAAGCAGAAATAGATGTTTTTCTGGAACTCTTTTGCTCTTTCCATGATCCAGCGGATGTTGGCAATTTGATCTCTGGTTCCTCTGCTTTTTCTAAAACCAGCTTGAACATCAGGGAGTTCACGGTTCATGTATTGCTGAAGTCTGGCTTGGAGAATTTTGCTCATTACTTTACTAGCATGTGAGATGAGTGCAATTGTGTGGTAGTTTAAGCATTCTTTGGCATTGCCTTTCTTTGGAATTGGAATGAAAAATGACCTTTTCCAGTCCTGTAGCGACTGCTGAGTTTTCCAAGTTTGCTGGCATATTGAATGCAGCACTTTCACAACATCATCTTTCAGGATTAGAAACAGCTCACCGGAATTCTTTCACCTCCACTAGCTTTGTTCATAGTGATGCTTTCTAAGGCCCACTTGACTTCACATTCCAAGATGTCTGGCTCTAGATTACTGATCACATCATCATGATTATCTGGGTCGAGAAGATCTTTTTTTGTACAGTTCTTCTGTGTATTCTTGCCATCTCTTCTTAATGTCTTCTGCTTCTGTTAGTTCCAGACCATTTCTGTCCTTTATCGAGCCCATCTTTGCATGAAATATTCCCTTAGTATCTCTAATTTTCTTGAAGAGATCTCTAATCTTTCCCATTGTGTTCTTTTCCTCTATTTCTTTGCATTGATCGCTGAAGAAGGCTTTCTTATCTCTTCTTGCTATTCTTTGGAACTCTGCATTCAGATGTTTATATCTTTCCTTTTCTCCTTTGCTTTTCACCTCTCTTCTTTTCACAGCTATTTGTAAGGTCTCCCCAGACAGCCATTTTGCTTTTTTTGCATTTCTTTTCCATGGGGATGGTCTTGATCCCTGTCTCCTGTACAGTGTCACGAACCTCATTCCATAGTTCATCAGGCACACTATCTATCAGATCTAGACCCTTAAATCTATTTCTCGCTTCCACTGTATAATCATAAGGGATTTGATTTAGGTCATACCTGAATGGTCTAGCGGTTTGCCCTATTTTCTTCAATTTGAGTCTGAATTTGGTAATCAGGAGTTCATGATCTGAGCCAAAGTCAGCTCCCGGTCTTGTTTTTGTTGACTGTATAGAGCTTCTCCATCTTTGGCTGCAAAGAATATAATCAATCTGATTTTGGTGTTGACCGTCTGGTGATGTCCATGTGTAGAGTCTTCTCTTGTGTTGTTGGAAGAGGGTGTTTGCTATGACCAGTGCATTTTCTTGGCAAAATTCTATTAGTCTTTGCCCTGCTTCATTCCGCCATCCAAGGCCAAATTTTCCTTTTACTCCAGTTGTTTCTTGACTTCCTACTTTTGCATTCCAGTCCCCTATAACGAAAAGGACATCTTTTTTGGTTGTTAGTTCTAAAAGATCTTGTAGGTCTTCATAAAACCATTCAACTTCAGTTTCTTCAACATTACTGGTTGGGGCATAGACTTGGATAACTGTAATATTGAATGGTTTGCCTTGGAGACGAACAGAGCTCATTCTGTCATTTTTGAGATTGCCTCCAAGTACGGCATTTTGGACTCTTCTGTTGACCATGATGGCTACTCCATTTCTTCTGAGGGATTCCTGCCCACAGTAGTAGATATAATGGTCATCTGAGTTAAATTCACCCATTCCAGTCCATTTTAGTTTGCTGATTCCTAGAATGTCGATGTTCACCCTTGCCATCTCTTGTTTGACCACTTCCAATGTGCCTTGATTCATGGACCTGATGTTCCAGGTTCCTATGCAATATTGCTCTTTAAGTGCAGGCGGCTGCGAGCTGGCTCACTAAGCCCAGCTGAGAGGAGCTACCCCACGTCCGAGGTCAGGGGCAGTAGCCTAGAGTGCCAGGCTGCGATGGCACAGGAACGGCCAAGCGGAGCTACCCCACGTCCGAGATCAGGGGTGGCCAGGAGAAACCACCTCACACCCGAGGCCAGGGGTTGTGACCTTGATGAGCCACCTTGAGCCCAAGGCCAGGGCCGGCAGCTGGGAGGAGCCACCCGAGGAGTGGTGGCTGAGCAGCACAGGAGGGCCTATAGGAGCTATCCTCGTCCAAGGTAAGGAGCTCCAGCCGCTTGTTGGAGCAGCTGTGCAGAGATACCCCACACCAAGGTAAGGAAACCCAAGTAAGATGGTAGGTGTTGCAAGAGGGCATCAGAGGCAGACACACTGAAACCATACTCACAGAAAACTAGTCAATCTAATCACACTAGGAACACAGCCTTGTCTAACTCAATGAAACCAAGCCATGCCTACGGGGCAACCCAAGATAGGTGGGTCATGGTGGAGAGGCCTGACAGAATGTGGTCCACTGGAGAAGGGAATGGCAAGCCACTTCAGTATTCTTGCCTTGAGAACCCCATGAACAGTATGAAAAGGCAAAATGATAGGATACCAAAAGAGGAACTCCCCAGGTCACTAGGTGCCCAATATGCTACTGGAGATCAGTGAAGAAATAACTCCAGAAAGAGTGAAGGGATGGAGCCAAAGCAAAAACAATATCCATTTAATATTAGTCACCTATTTTAAGAAATTACTAGAAATACTTCAGTAAGAGCTCAATATCCATAAACATAAATTTTGAAATACAGAGATTGAATTAACTTCTACTTTTAGTAAGTGACCTATTTTATATTTTTAATTATTAAAATCTCATAAACACTGAAATAAAATATATATTTATATGTGCATATAAACTAGAATAATTTAAGATTGACAGTTTATTACATTTTCTCTATATTTATTACATTAAAGAAATAAATCTAGTGATACATAGTAGGTCACAATTGAAGGGTACAATCAATTCAATCAATTTCCCACTTCCATCTCCAAAAGTAATGCTTTCTGAAAATGAAGTGTGTTATTTTTTTTGTCCACAATTGTACCTTTGTCATGTTTCATAAGTTCAAAACCAAAAGTATAATTTTCTTTAATTGTAACTGATCACAGACAAAGTGTCATCCTAGATATGTATGACAATATAAGTACCCTTGGGACATCTAAGAAACTCTTGTCATTTAGAATATACAAATTAATTATTATATGTTATTCTTTTTTTATTTTTATTTATTTATTTATTTTTTAACTTTACAATACTGTATTGGTTTTGCCACACATTGACATGAATCCACCACAGGTGTACATGAGTTCCCAACCCTGAACCCCCCTCCCACCGCCCTCCCCATAGATCATGAAATTAATAAGGTCTAATCTAGTGTGAAAACTTGGGATGAGTACTGGACTATTTATTTGTTATGTTTGTTTTGGATTTCAGGTTAAGTTATATTCTTCATTTCATGAGTTACTATCATTATTGTATTTACAACTCTTTATTTGCTACCATTTCTTCTTTGATCTGATACCACTACCCTACCCACTTAGACACCTACTTTCATGTATATAATATATATTCTTACAATCTAACTTACATATGTTTACCTAATATTGTAAAAAGCCTTACCAAAATATATGGAGGTAACAAACATTTTTTATTTTATATGTGATATTGTTCTATGTTTTTTTTTAATTTCATACTTTCATCTTTTGTTAGTGGAAATGTTGTAAACATTTTTACCCACTCAACCATCACTCCCTTAATACTGTTTATGATATCCTTTTCAGAATAGAATAGAGATCTTGAATTTAATACAGTCAAATTCATCCATTTCTGTCTTTATGACTGGTGCTTTTACAGTTTTGTTAATAATAAATTTCCCAAATTCTTCTTCTAGAACAGAAGCTCTTTAAATTTATATTACATGTCCTTTTATATGCTGAAGAAACTGACCTTGACTTTTTCTTTTTCACAGCAGGATCACAAAATTCTTGACAGAGCCTTCTGTGCCTTATCGATCCACAGACACCATAGGGACATCCTTAACATCCTGCGCACTCCACACTCCTTTAAAGGTTTACTAGGAAATTTCTCAAACTAGTGTCGTCCCCCATAAATGTCCTACAGCTCACGTAAAGACATCAGCTTCTTGAGGGAGACCTTTACAATTTTCATTGACACCAGTCCTTTTACGCTATCCCATCCTGCTAAATTAAAAATCATCTCCCTTTATGTGGTACTGTGTATCCTTACAGAACCTTGACCCTCTTATGCTCTCCTTTACCTCATAAGGCTCACTTACTAATTATTTTCCCTATAACTAACACTCTTATCCACTAAAATAAGGATGGTGTTCTTTCATGTACACATAACTGAATCCAGATGGTATCTCTGAGTCTCAGATAATGTTTTTCTTTTTTTTTTTTGATGTTTTAATATTTATTTATTTATTTAATATTTTATTTTATTTTTTTCTGTATACAATTTTTTTAAAAGAAAAACACCAATACAGTATGCTAACAAATACATATGGAATTTAGAAAGATGGTAATGATAACCCTATATGCGAGAAAGCAAAAGAGACACAGATGTAAAGGACAGACTTTTGGACTCTGTGGGAGAGGGAGAGGGTGGGATGATTTGGGAGAATGGCATTGAAACATGTATACTATCATGTAAGAAACGAATCGCTAGTCTAGGTTCGATACAGGATACAGGATGCTTGGGGCTGGTGCATGGGGATGACCCAGAGAGATGATATGGGGAGGGTGATGGGAGGGGGGTTCAGGGTTGGGAACTCATGTACACCTGTGGTGGATTCATATCAATGTATGGCAAAACCAATACAGTATTGTTTGTTTCTTTTAAAGTCACCAAGTGAACAAAGGAAATAGACATCCCACTCCAAGAACTTTCAACTAGAATATTCATGAGTTAATATATCACCATTCCCACAAAATTGCTTCATTTACATTGCAATAAATTAAAGATAGTAATTCTTACTTAGTAGGACTCCAACATGATACAAAAGTACAAACAAATTGGGGACTTATGCTTAAAGAGATTCAAGAATTCACTTGGATTTACCTTTCTAGGAAAGAAAATATGAAAAATCACCTTCAAAGGGATTTTACTTTCAATGATCAATTTCATTTAAATGTTTCATTTTCAATTCATGAAATTTTCTGTTAAAAAGTTATTTAAAAATTGCAGCTCAAAAAAAGGTTGTAACTGTCTAAAATCAGTTTCTCTATAAAAAGGTTTCTTTCTTTCAAAAGAACTGATCTCTTTAAAGAGTGTTATTACTTTAAAAATCACAGCGGCCATGCAATTCTTCCATACTGCTAAAAAACAAATATATATAATTTTTAATCCAGTCCTAAGCAAACTTACAAATCTTTGTCCCATCTTGAAATCTGCTTCCTTTTATAGAGTGCTAATACAATAAATGACTCCAAATTATGGACTCACTTAACAAACAATGAGGAGAATCTTGAACATATACACATGTAAATACAAAGTCACTTATGTAGCCATTGTCTTTAAAGAACATTTTCATGATTCTGGATCCATTATGTTGTAAAAGGTTCTTGCTAACATTGAAAGGTATGTGAAATAAAAGTCAGTCATGTCTGACTTTTTGCAACCCCATGGACTGTAGCCTGCCACACTCCTCTGTCCATGGAATTCTCCAGGCAAGAATAAGGGAGTGGGTGGCTATTCTTTTCTCCAGGGGATCTTCCCAACCCAGGGATCAAACCCAGGTCTCCTGAATTCTAGGCAATTTCTTTACCATCTGAGCCACCAGGGAAGCCCAGTTAAAGGTAAGCTTTCCCCTTAAACTTAACACATCTTCCATTTTAAGGATTTGAAGATATCCCAAAGGATTTCTCATCTTACAGAAATTTAAGTCTCATAGAAGGGTCTGAAATACTTTATATCAACCAACTGACTAAATTACTCTTGAACTAAATATATATATATATATATTCCCTTTAAAACTATCTGTTAACTGAATTATAGTTCCCAAGAATAGATTTCATTTAAATTACATTTACATGCCTATGCTTTATACATAGAAAAATCAGGATAGATTTGTCTGTCCTTAAATAAATCTGCCATATACCAAGGTTTCTACCAAAGAAAAGGAGTAAAGAAATTGAAGAAGAACTTCCTTTAGTCAAAAGCTACTTCTGATCCATATTGCATATTCTTGGTCATGATGAACAAACTTGACCACTGATTATATGCCCTGAACTATTCATCATGATGAATTATCTTATAAGTTACTGACATAGCA
The DNA here is from genome assembly GCF_001704415.2 of Capra hircus. Taxonomy (NCBI): domain Eukaryota; kingdom Metazoa; phylum Chordata; class Mammalia; order Artiodactyla; family Bovidae; genus Capra; species Capra hircus. The sequence goes on along the minus strand of NW_017189517.1, from coordinate 21,513,527 downwards.
AGTTCAAAATGAGTTTTTATGTCATTCTACAGATATCTGACCCTTAATATATGCTGTGGCATCAAAGTATATAGTCCTTAATTTATTAGGCACTTTTGGGTCTAGATTGCATCTTCCCCATAAAATGTAGTATCAATAATCACTGATGAATCCTTGCTCATTACAGGAACACCAAATAGTTGAGTGAGCTTTCAGTATCTTCCCCAAATCAACAGCAACATGAATAACATTTCTATATCAGCCAGTCTTTAAATAATTTTAAAGGCTTCCATGTAATTTCTGAAAGAAAATATGAATAAGTGTTTACGTTTACAACATAAACAAAAGCCTGTGAAAGTGTTCATTATATTTTTAATTACACCTGTTCTTTGATATTTCAACATTAGAGTCCCTTGTCCAATTTTGGGCTATGCTGTCCTTTACAGAAATCCCACTCAATAAATGAGATTGATTGCAAATGAAAAACAAGAAATGTATTACTCTTTGTCATATACTTATTTTTAGTTCACAACAAACTGTGGAAAACTTTTAAAGAGATAGGATACCAGAAGACCATACCTGCTTCCTGAGAAATCTGTATGCAGGTCAAGAAGCAACAGTTAGAACCTGACGTGGAATAACAGACTGGTTTCAAGTTGTGAAAGGAGTACGTCAAGGCTGTATATTGTCACTCTGCTTACTTAACTTATATGCAGAGTACATCATGCATAATGCCAGGCTGGATGAAGCACAAGCTGGAATCAAGATTGCTGGGAGAAATATCAATAACCTCAGATATGCAGATGATATCACCCATATGGCAGAAAGTGAAGAGGAACCAAAGAGCCTCTTGATGAAAGTGAAAGAGGAAAGTGAAAAATGTGGCTTAAAACTCAACATTCAAAAAACTAAGATGATGGCATCCAGCCCCATGATTTCATGGCAAATAGATGGGGGAACAAAGAAAACAGTAACAGATTTTATTTTCTTGGTCTTCAAAATCACTGCAGACGATGACTGCAGCTATGAAATTAGGACTCTGTGGGAGAGGGCAAGGGTGGGTGCCGGGGTCCAGCCCCGGTGGATCCAGGGAATTCAAAGCGGGGATGGCATTGGCGAGGAAAAACTTATTTATTTAATTAGAAATATAAAGAGATTAAGAGGAAATAGTATAGTAGGAAATTTTAGTGGAGAGAAGAGGCTAAATAACTTGGTTTACGTGGAAAGCCAATAAAGTTCCAGACAAGGAGCTTGCACCATCTACGTTAGGCCACCAGCGTCTGTTTGAATATCGGAGGGTGCCCCACCTTGGGCTCCCTCTCTTACGGATCTTAGAAGCCAGGGCAAGTAAGTATACATGGCGAGCCTCCACACCCCAGATGGCAATTCAGCCTGAAATTAGAGTAAAGAGGAGACACGGAGGAAACCAGTCCTTCCAATGACTTCCCTGGCCTCTATTGTCTAGAAAGGCCTTTTATACCTTTTTGATTGTACATAGAGATCAATGGGTAATACAAAATTACACAGCATTAGCAGCCCAGACTCTTATCAAAACCAGCCTTTTCTCTCTGCATACCTAGTTGTATACACAAGTCTTAGGTGATTTACATCATCTTCCGGTCAAAAGGCCAATTAACATTTTACAGCCTTTTTTCTGATAAGGGTTTTTCAACCAGAAGACTTATTTGTGTTGTTCTTCTCAAAGTCTGGTGCCACTCTCAGAAAACACTAAATAAAGTTACATTCTTACATGGCAAAGATACAGCAATTTATAGCAAGTAAAAGGAGTACAGTGATTTATAACAAAAGAAAAGTAATTAACTAAAAATTCTAGTGTTGCTAACATCAAAACTATTATATATCCTTATCCATATCCCGTTTACATTGATTAACATCCTCCCAGGTGCCTAAAAGATAAAGAATATGGAGGTCTGGCAGCAATCATTGAGTCAACAGTGAAACCCGTCACCAATATGATTTTTGGCTCTTTAGAAAAGGTATCTTTAAGATGTTTTTAAGCTTTGTGCCTCTCACAGTTGGGGGGCTGCAAGCAATTCACAAGCTGTGAGAGGTTCGGGGGAATCTGTTAGGCAAGCTAGAGAGTTATCAGAGGGCGTTTTAAGCTGAGACATTCTTTTGCAGGAGACTGAAGCCCTGAATTAACTTTTTCCAGAGAGTGTCAGAAAAGTAGAAAAATACAAGGAAGAATGATTATAAGGACAATAGGGCAGGCAGATTCTTATGGTTTTTTTTTTTGGGGGGGGGGGGAGTACATGCTCAGGAAATACCAGGGGAAAAACCTGAGGCCTGATTCGCCTTGCCCATCAAGGCCTCTGTCACATGACCTTGTCATGGGTGGGATTCCTCACACTGGCTCCCGACAGGTGGGATGATTTGGGAGAATGGCATTGAAATTAAAAGACACTTATTTCTAGAAAGAAAAGCTATGACTAACCTAGACAGCATATTGAAAAGCAGAGACATTACTTTGCCAACAAAGGTTTGTCTAGACAAAGCTATGGTTTTTCCAGTAGTCATGTATGGATGTGAGAGTTGGACCATAAAGGAAGCAGAACACTGAAGAATTGATGCTTTTGAAATGTGGTGACTGAGCAACTGAACTGACTGATTTTTAGGTCTTCATGCAATTTCTATTCCTTATAAATATATCAGCTAAATAGAAAATTTCCAATGTGTAAAATGTCCAATGCCTCTCTCAAGTTAAAAATACACACACACACATATATATATATATATATATATATATACATATACCCCTGATGCCCTCTTTTAATATTTAAAAACAGACATATTGTTATCTCAGTTCATAACCTCAGTTCAGTTTAGTCGCTCAGCCATATCTGACTCTGCAACCCTATGGACCACAGCACTCCCGGCTTCCCTTTCCATCACCCCTCCCGGAGTTTACCCAAACTCATATCCATCAAGTCGGTGATGCCATCCAACCATCTCATCCTCTGTCATCCCCTTCTCCTCCTGCCTTCAATCTTTCCCAGCATCAGAATCTTTTCAAATGAGTCAGCTCTGTGCATCAGGTGGCCAAAGTGTTGGAGTTTCAGCTTCAACATCAGTCCTTCCAATGAATATTCAGGATTGATTTACTTTAGAATTGACTGGTTGGATCTCCTTGCAGTCCAAGGGACTCTCAAGAGTCTTTTCCAACACTACAGTTCAAAAGCATCGATTCTTCAGCATTCAGCTTTCTTTATAGCCCAACTCTCACATCCATACATGTCTACTGTGAAAACCATAGTCTTGACTAGATGGACCTTTGTTGGCAAAGTAATGTCTATGCTTTTTAATCTACCTCGTAGTAGTTTACAACTTACCCCATCATTACTTTGTTTCTATTTGTTCTGAGAATGCAGCAGTGTAAAATTTGTCAGATTTTTACAGAGACCTCTTTCAATGTGTTTTGTGTCCTTCCATTTTAGGTAATCATAGGAAATGAATTTATAAAGTCTGATATAACACCATACAAATTCTAAGTTTCAAGCATCAGCTATGTCAGTTGGAATCAAATATCACATGCCTTGAAAGTAAAACTTTGAAAATGTATAGGCATTCTTTTAAAACTAGACCGAGGTATACTATTTTATTTCAGAGAATTAGGTTGTGTTCTGTGTTTCTGAAAACTTGCACCTCTGCATATATGAAAATAATGGGATGTCTTTACTTGTACTGGGCTTCCCTGATGGCTTAGACGATAAAGACTCCGCCTGCAATGCAGGAGATCCGAGTTCGATCCCTGGGTTGGGAAGATTCCCTGGAGAAGGGAATGGCTACCCAATCCAGTATTCTTGCCTGGACAACTCCATGGACAGAAGAGCCTGAAAGGCTACAGTCCATGGGGGTTGCAAATGTAAGACATGACTACATTACTGGATTCCATTAAATATACTAGTTCTGTTCTGAAGTCTTAAGAGTGTCCATGAGAATATATACATCAGTTCTAAGAACTTTACAGCAAACAGCTACTTAATAGATGTTTTCAGCCAGATGATACATAAACCATATCTGCATTATGAGAACTGATTTATAAAATTTCTCTTCTCATGTTATCAGGTCAGAGTGTGTTCAGCTCTGAGTAATAGCAAACTCAAAACATTTGGCTAACCAAAGACAAATTTATTTTATGACATAAAAAGGAGCCCAGTCACAGGAGACTCAGGGTTGTTAATGATACTCATGCTCATCAATGCCAACGGGAGCAAGAATTTTTCCAACTTCCAATTCTGCCAATCTTAGACTATAAAGGCTTTCATGTTCAAGGGCATCCACTAGTCATATGATGCCTGCTAACTTCAAAACCCGCAGCTAGATAGGTAGAAGGGACAAAGATGAAAGGATGAAGAGATACATGCCTTTTTATTCAAAATTAAATCCTTACCCAGGGATTTATGACTATTTATCTCATTGGCTAGAATTATGTCACACACCCACAGAAGCCTTAAGGGAGGCTGGAAAATTAGATATTTCAATTGACATCATGAATAAATTAGAAGCTCTGATAGTAAGAAAGGAATAATGGACTTTGGGAGACCACCAGCTATTTGGTTACTTTGAAATAACAACCAAATGATATAATAAAATGGAGAACTTTATGTCACAAATTTATCATGTTTCTTCCTCATGTATAAGTATAATCCTGCCACACACCAAGGTCTGTAGCATGCCTTAGATATTTAATTACCTGGGGATTCCAGCAGTGACTTAAAAGTGCTTCAAATTCATGTTGCATATCCCTTGACATGTAGAAGATAATTGACATTGATAAATATGTTACTCTCATTAGGAATTTCTCTTGAAAATACAGGCTTTCTATTCTTTACTTATCACAGTTACCACAGAAAAGGCAAAAACTTCATAAAGATTTTACATCTTTGATTTCTAATCTTCAAAATATTTCATATATTTATGTATATGGGATTGTATATTACTTCTATGCTAGAATCAGGTACACCAGACACTTAACTGGCAATTTTTCATTTCATTTTGTCAATATTCACAAGATTCAATTTCTTTCAACTTACAGATGCCACAGTAATCACTTTCCTGCAAAATGTGGACAAAACAAATTGTGATGTAAGATGTCCTGGCCTTTTAAATACTGGTTATTTGACAGAACCTCCAATATTTCACTAGTTACAAGACACTTCAAATCCATGTAGCTTGTCAATTTTGATGCTAAAATTACCTGGCCATTGACAGAATATGTCTGATAGAAGGCAGATTGTTGGTGAGTCACTTTGATGTTACCAATACAGTCACAAAAGAAAATATCTCTGTCATTTGATTCCATAACTTTTCTAAGAATATTTATGTGTTTCCATATATATATATATATATATATGCATTAAGTTATTTATATTTAAGTCAAAACACAACGGATAAGGCAATGGCATCCCACTCCAGTACTCTTGCCAGGAAAATTCCATGGACGGAGGAGCCTGGTAGGCTGCCATCTATGGGGTTGCACAGAGTTGAACACAACTGAAGCGACTTAGCAGCAGCAGCAAAACATAAAGGCCTTGAAGGATGTATCTTTATACTTTCCATTCATACCTACCTATCTTTTGAAGCACCATTGTATTAAGCTCCAAGCCAAAAGATTACTCTTTAAAATCAGATGTAGTCTTATGCAACTGTTATAGACCTCTATCCTATCTTGGGTTTTAATTGTGCTTTATAAAGAGAAAATCCAATAAATTCACTTCCTACAACTGAAAAACATATAATACAATTAAACTAAACTCTTAGAACTTCCTGTTATTGATAGAATGTATATAGGACAAAAAGCATCTTTGCTCCTGCAGGAGACAGACAAAAAAACAGACAAATTAAAATTTACACAATATGACTAATCAATAGTAGTGAATGCAAGAAAAGTCTTGCTGAACTGAATATTTATAGGGAAACAAGATTTTGATATACAAGCAAAGAACTATGATAGCTTCTATACCTGGGGTAGGTAGCTAGGCTGGGTGTGGTCAGACTTGGCATGCATGGAGAGCCTTTGCAAGAACTAAGAAATTCAAGCAGGCTTGGACAATGGTGACCAAAATCATGAAACAGAGCCTTTCATTTTCTTGGCAAAACTCTATTAGTCTTTGCCCTGCTTCATTCCGCATTCCAAGGCCAAATTTGCCTGTTACTCCAGGTGTTTCTTGACTTCCTACTTTTGCATTCCAGTCCGCTATAATGAAAAGGACATCTTTTGGGGGTGTTAGTTCTAAAAGATCTTGTAGGTCTTCATAAAACCATTCAACTTCAGTTTCCCCAGCATTACTGGTTGGGGCATAGACTTGGATTACTGTGATATTGAATGGTTTGCCTCAGAGACGAACAGAGATCATTCTGTCGTTTTTGAGATTGCATCCAAGTACTGCCGTTCGGACTCTTCTGTTGACCATGATGGTAGATATAATGGTCATCTGAGTTAAATTCACCCATTCCAGTCCATTTTAGTTCACTGATTCCTAGAATGTCGATGTTCACCCTTGCCATCTCTTGTTTGACCACTTCCAATTTGCCTTGATTCATGGACCTGACATTCCAGGTTCCTATGCAATATTGCTCTTTATAGCATTGGATCTTGCTTCTATCACCAGTCACATGCACAACTGGGTATTGTTTTTGCTTTGGCTCCATCCCTTCATTCTTTCTGGAGTTATTTCTCCACTGATCTCCAGTAGCATATTGGGCACCTAGTGACCTGGGGAGTTCCTCTTTTGGTATCCTATCATTTTGCTTTTTCATACTGTTCATGGGGTTCTCAAGGCAAGAATACTGAAGTGGCTTGCCATTCCCTTCTCCAGTGGACCACATTCTGTCAGGCCTTTCCATGGCCTGCCCTTCTTGAGTTGCCCTCCAGTCATGGCTTGGTTTCATTGAGTTAGACAAGGCTGTGTTCCTAGTGTGATTAGATTGACTAGTTTTCTGTGAGTATGGTTTCAGTGTGTCTGCCCTCTGATGCCCTGTTGCAACACTTACCATCTTACTAGGGTTTCTCTTACCTTGGTGTGGGGTATCTCTTCACGGCTGCTCCAGCAAAGCACAGCTGCTGTTCCTTACCTTGGATGAGGGGTATCTCCTTATGGCCACCGTTCCTGACCTTCAACGTTTGATAGCTCCTCTAGGGCCAACCTGTGCCTGTGCAGCCACCACTTCTCGGGTTGCTCCTCCCAGCTGCCGCCCCAGGCCTCGGGCTCAGGGTGGCTCCTCAAGATCACCGCCTCTGGCCTTGGGCGCAAGGTGGCTTGTGGTTTCTCCTGGCCGCCCCTGATCTCCGATGAAGGGTGTCTCCTCCCGGCCGCCACTGGCCTCGGACTTGGGGTGTCTCCTCCTGGCCGCTGCCCCTGACCTTGACGCAGGGTAGCACCTCCCAGACACCGCCACTGACCTCAGTCACAGGGTAGCTCCTCTTGGCCATGCTTAGTGAGCCGGCTTGCAGCTGCCTGTGTTTAGTGAGAAAATGCACCGGTCATAGCAAATACCCTCTTCCAACAACACAAGAGAAGACTCTACACATGGACATCACCAGATGGTCAACACCAAAATCAGAGTGATTATATTCTTTGCAGCCAAAGATGGAGAAGCTCTATACAGTCAACAAAAACAAGACCGGGAGCTGACTGTGGCTCAGACCATGAACTCCTTATTGCCAAATTCAGAATTAAATTGAAGAAAGTAGGGAAAACAGCTAGACCATTCAGGTATGACCTAAATCAAATCCATTATGATTATACAGTGGAAGTGAGAAATAAATTTAAGGGACTAGATCTGATAGAGTCCCTGATGAACTATGGAATGAGGTTCATGACACTGTACAGGAGACAGGGATCAAGACCATCCCCATGGAAAAGAAATGCAAAAAAGCAAAATGGCTGTCTGGGGAGGCCTTACAATTAGCTGTGAAAAGAAGAGAGGTGAAAAGCAAAGGAGAAAGGAAAGATATAAGCATCTGAACGCAGAGTTCCAAAGAATAGCAAGAAGAGATAAGAAAGCCTTCTTCAGTGATCAATGCAAAGAAATAGAGGAAAACAACAGATTGGGAAAGATTAGATATCTCTTCAAGAAAATTAAAGATACCAAGGGAACATTTCATGCAAAGATGGACTTGATAAAGGACAGAAATGGTATGGACCTAAAAGAAGCAGAAGATATTAAGGAGAGGTGGCAAGAAAATATGGAAGAACTGTACAAAAAAGATCTTCATGACCAAGATAATCACGATGGTGTGATCACTCACCTAGAGCCAGACATCCTGGAATGTGAAGTCAAGTGGGCCTTAGCAAGCATCACTATGAACAAACCTAGTGGAGGTGATGGAATTCCAGTTGAGCTATTTCAAATCTTGAAAGATGATGCTGTGAAAGTGCTGCACTCAATATGCCAAAAAATTTGGAAAACTCAGCAGTGGCCACAGGACTGGAAAAGGTCAGTTTTCATTCTAATTCCAAAGAAAGGCAATGCCAAAGAATGCTCAAACTACTGCACAATTGCACTCATCTCACACGCTAGTAAAGTAATGCTCAAAATTCTCCAAGCCAGGCTTCAGCAATACGTGAACCGTGAACTCCCTGATGTTCAAGCTGGTTTTAGAAAAAGCAGAGGAACCAGAGATCAAATTGCCAACATCTGCTGGATCGTGGAAAAAGCAAGAGAGTTCCAGAAAAACATCTATTTCTGCTTTATTGACTATGCCAAAACCTTTGACTGTGTGGATCACAATAAACTGTGGAAAATTCCGAAAAAGATGGGAATACCAGACCACCTCACCTGCCTCTTGAGAAATCTGTATGCAGGTCAGGAAGCAACAGTGAGAACTGGACATGGAACAACAGACTGGTTCCAAATAGGAAAAGGAATATGTCAAGGCTGTATATTGTCACCCTGCTTATTTAACATATATGCAGAGTATATCATGAGAAACCCGGGACTGGAAGAAACACAGCTGGGATCAAGATTGCTGGGAGAAATATTAATAACCTCAGATATGCAGATGATACCACCCTTATTACAGAAAGTGAAGAGGAACTAAAAAGCCTCTTGATGAAAGTGAAAGAGGAGAGTGAATATTTTGGCTTAAAGCTCAACATTCAGAAAATGAAGATCATGGCATCCGGTCCCATCACTTCATGGGAAATGGATGGGGAAACAGTAGAAACTATGTCAGACTTTATTTTTTGGGCTCCAAAATCACTGCAGATGGTGACTGCAGCCATGAAATTAAAAGACGCTTACCCCCTGGAAGAAGAGTTATGATCAACCTAGATAGTATATTCAAAAGCAGAGACGTTACTTTGCCGAGTAAGGTCCGTCTAGTCAAGGCTATGGTTTTTCCTGTGGTCATGTATGGATGTGAGAGTTGGACTGTGAAGAAGGCTGAGCGCTGAAGAATTGATGCTTTTGAACTGTGGTTTTGGAGAAGACTCTTGAGAGTCCCTTGGACTACAAGGATATCCAACCAGTCCATTCTGAAGGAAATCAACCCTGGGATTTCTTTGGAAGGAATGATGCTAAAGCTGAAGCTCCAGTACTTTGGCCACCTCAGGCGAAGAGTTGACTCATTGGAAAAGACTGTGATGCTGGGAGGGATTGGGTGCAGGAGGAGAAGGGGACGACCCAGGATGAGTTGACTGGATGGCATCACGGACTTGATGGTCGTCAGTCTGAGTGAACTTCTGGAGATGGTGATGGACAGAGAGTCCTGGCATGCTGCGATTCATGGGGTCGCAAAGAGTCGGACACGACTGAGCCACTGAACTGAACTCAACTGAACTGAGCCTTTCATTACTATATGAAACTATATTGTATTTGGCATCATAGAGATCAGTTTAATTGAGATGATTTTAGGAGAATTAAAGTATACTTTGAAATTTGGAGTTCCGTTTATTGTTGTAGAGAATCTGTAAATATTTGGGCTGACATTAGTTAGTTCAGTTCTGTCGTTAAGTCTTGTCTGACTATTTGCCACCCCATGGACTGCAGCACGCCAGGTTTCCCTGTCGATCACCAACTCCTGGAGCTTGCTCAAACTCATGTCCATTCAGTCGATGATGCCATCCAACCATCCCATCCTCTGTCATCCCCTTCTCCTCCTGCCTTCAGTCTTTCCCAGAATCAATGTCTCTTCCCATGAGTTAGTTCTTCACATCAGGTGGCCAAAGTATTGGAGCTTCAGCTTCAGCATCAGTTCTTCCAATGAATATTCAGGGTTGGTTTCCTTTAAGATGGACAGATTGGATCTCCTTGCAGTCCAAAGGACTCTCAAGAGTCTTTTCCAACACCGAAGTTCAAAAGCATCAATTCTTCTGCACTCAGCTTTCTTTATAGGCCAACTCTAACATACCATAGCTTTGAGAAACCATAGCTTTGACTAGATGGGTCTTTGTTGGCAAAGTAATGTCTCTGCTTTTTAATATGCTGCCTATATTTTTCATATATTTTCTTCCAAGGAATGAGCATCTTTTAACTTCATAGCTGCAGTCACCATCTGCAGTGATTTTGAAGACCAAGAAAATAAAATCCGTCACTGTTTCCTTTGTTTCCCCATCTATTTGCCATGAAGTCATAGGATCAGATGCTATGATCCTTGTTTTTTAATGTTGAGTTTCAAACCAGCTTTTTCACTCTCCTCTTTCACTTTCATCAAGAGGCTCTTCAGTTCCTCTTCACTTTCTGCCATTAGGATGGTGTCATCTTCATATCTGAGGTTATTGATATTTCTCCCAGCAATCTTGATTCTAGCTTGTGCTTCATCCAGTCTGACAAACAATATAAACATATTAAAACATTTTACTGAACTCATGCCTCTTGCATCTCCTGTGTTCACAGGTGGATTCTTTACCACTGCACCACCTAGGAAGCCCAAGCACACATTTGCATGCCATTATTCTAGTTCTTAAGTTTCCCCTTTTGAAGTTACCCCAAATTGTGTATGTGTGCCATGTTCAGCTATGCAACTCCGTGGACTGTAGCCTGCCAGGCACCTCTGTCCATAGGATTTTCCAGGCAAGAATAGTGGAGTGGTTGGCCAGTTCCTACTCCAGGGTACCTTCTGGGCCCAGAGAAGTAACCCACATCTCTTGTGTTTCCTGCATTGGCAGGCAGATTCTTTACCACTGGCAATATGACTTATGCCCCTTTCTATTTGTTGAAGCAGTAACAAAGGTCTGCCTGGTTAAAGGGGCAAGGAAATTGACTCCGTCCCCTGATGGAGAATAAGATTCTAGTAGTGCATGAGGGATCAGCTCTCTAGTCTTATTGCTATAACATTTTTTTGGAAAATACAGTCTGCTATAGTCTTTTCCCCCATTTTAAGTCCAATGTAAATGTATAAATATATTTCCTTTCTATTTCAAAAATAATGCTACACTATTTTTAAATATATCTGAATATTGGGACAAGGAATTGAGGTGGGAAGGAAGGAGACTTACCTTTTTGATATCACTTTTGTACTTTCAGAATTTTAACATAATCATAAATGATATTTGAAGAGAAATCATGCCAACACAATACTGACATCTCCAAGTAAAAATATTACTGAAAATAAATGCATACATGAACTGTTAAATAATCTACTTTTTTAAAATAAATGGATAGAATCAAGTCTACTTCTTTAATTCTACAAATGAAAAAATAGTTACCTATCAGTAGTAGTCACTTAGTTAATTATCATTTCGGGATCATTACTGAAGTCCTTGCTCAGTTGTCTACTACAGAAAACCGCTGTGCTCACAGATGTATTACCTAAATTATTGCTCTCTGGGTACAATGTCATCTACTATGTGAAAAATATTTGCAGAACTGTAGTAGAGAACTATGGAGAATAACACTGAAACTTCTACTTGATTTGTTGCTCTTGTAAAAACATGTGATTTCATCAGTTGGACTGCGGTATGGAAGCAGTTAAGGAAGTTTACTTGTCTTGTAGAATTCACTCGAATCTTCTCACTCTTCCTTTACTTCAACTCACTGTCCAGTTGGTGTTTTCCCTCTGAAACTATTTTCAATTTCAAGGCACTGATGCAAGTGTGCCTGATTTTAAACAGTATAGTTATATGACAAATGTAATACATCCAGGAACCTTCTAGGAGGTCAGTATAAGTATTTAATTTCATTTTATCCTCTTTTCATTATGAGATAAGAACAATTAAAAAGGATATAAAGTGTATTTGGGAGCATCAATATAGAAAGAAGACATGGGTAAAGAGTATCAGAAATGAAAGAGGCTTAATAACAGTGATTAATGAGATGTATGAGGTTAGTAATAAACGGAAAAAAAAACCCTTTTATTTCATTGTGCAAACAGCAGTCCCACTTACTCTGTACTCTAATAGCATTTATTGTGATATTAAAAATTATTTCCCTATATTACTAGTGCTTTTATACATCTTGGGTTATATATTCTTGTGACTTATGACTGGAGACCTCAACTGATGAAAACTCCTCCATTGTGCTGGAAGGAATTCTATAGAGTGCCCTGTGAGAAACACGTGCCAGCAGCATGCATCTCTTCACAGCATAAGCAATTTCAATAGGAAGTGTTAGACAATACCAGAGGGAGATGTTGGAAAATAACTTAATAAAATTCTATGCCAAGCTGAGTTAATTCAGCATGAAGAAAATGCATAATTAAATAATAATGGCCAACAATTGAGTGGTTATTTTAAGTATACCTCATTTAAAATTGAATGAAACCAAAATTTTAGAAATAGTTTACAGTTATTTACAATGGAAACACTTCATAGAGAAAATTTTTACTATTTTTTCCTATTCTATAGTCATTATTTTGTGAGATCCAAGCAGTTTAGGCACAGACAACATAATTTCTGAAATAATTTTGAAAATGCACCAGTTAATTACAGAATACCACAAAAGAAGAATAGTTTTTTTTCACTTCAACTACCTGAAAGAACAAAATAAAGCAAAACACTATTTGTAGAAATGAAAGTGAAAGTGAAAGTTGCTCAGTGTATCAGACTCTTTGCAACCCCATGCACTATTCAGTCCATGGAATTCTCTAGGCCTGAATACTGGAGTGGATAGCCAGATTGATACATATCAAAGCACATTGGATTTAAAAATGTTCCATCGCATTTTTCTGTGGTCTAACAAAATAAAGCAATATAATTTGAACATATTCTACTGATTCAATATATTCTAAATATTCAACATGGTAAAAGACAATTTTCTAATATTTTATGGAAAGAATTTTATTTCTGGCTGAATATATATGATTCACTTTTCAATTTCCAAAGGTTTTTTTTTTTTTTTAATGGCCATATAGGAAAACATCAAGGAGCTTTTAAAACATTTAACAAGTGAATATATTCAATCCTTTTCTATAGCAATATTTTTTCAAATTCTGAATATAAAATTAAGCAAATGCACAACAGTATTGTAAAACATACCATTATAGACCTAATTCTGGATGTTAAATTATAATTGACATAGATTGTGAAACTATGAAACAAATACTAACTTAGACTAGTGATTTACAAAATAGCATGAGTATAAAATTATACAAAATTTAAAGATGAAAGTGAATAAAAAATAATGGCAAACATAAGGAAACAGAAAATTAGCATGCAGAAATGCATGCTATTATGTTCTAAAAAATAATTAAAATGGACCACAAATTCAGCTCTGAACTTCCTAATTATCAATATTAATGTTTTTAGACGTTATTTCTCTTTTTAGAACGAGCAAAGATTACATTTAAATGGTATCAGTTCAGTTCAGTTCAGTCTCTCAGTCGTGTCCGACTCTTTGCGACCCCATGAATTGCAGCACGCCAGGCCTCCCTGTCCATCACCGACTCCTGGAATTCACTCAAACTCACGTCCATTGAGTCAGTGATGCCATCTAACCATCTCATCCTCTGTCGTCCCTTTCTCTTCCTGCCCCCAATCCCTCCCAGCATCAGAGTTTTTCCAATCAATCAACACTTCACATGATGTGGTTTAAGTACTGGAGTTTCAGCTTTAGCATCATTCCTTACAAAGAAATCCCAGGGCTGATCTCCTTCAGAATGGACTGGTTGGATCTCCTTGCAGTCCAAGGGACTCTCAAAAGTCTGCTTAACACTACAGCTCAAAAGCATCAATTCTTCTGCACTCAGCTTTCTTCACAGTCCAACTCTCACATCCATATATGACTAATGCAAAAACCAAAGCCTTGTCTAGATGCCCCTTTGTTGGCAAAGTATTGTTTCTGCTTTTGAATATGCTATCTAGGTTGGTCATAACTTTTCTTCCAAGGAGTAACTGTCTTTTACTTTCATGGCTACAATCACCATCTGCAGTGATTGTGGAGCGCCCCCCCCCCAAATAAAGTCTGACACTGTTTCCCCATCTATTTCCAATGCAGTGATGGGACCACATGCCATGATCTTATTTTTCTGAGTGTTGAGCTTTAAGCCAACTTTTTCACTCCCTTCTTTCACTTTCATCAAGAGACTTTTTAGTTCCTCTTCACTTTCTGCCATAAGGGTGGTGTCATCTGCATCTGAGGTTATTGATATTTCTCCTGGCAATCTTGATTCCAGCTTGTGCTTCTTCCAGCCCAGCATTTCTCATGATGTACTCTGCATATAAGTTAAATAAGCAGGGTGACAATATACAGCCTTGACGTACTCCTTTTCCTACCAGTTTGTTGTTCCATGTCCAGTTCTAACTGTTGCTTGCTGACCTACATATAGGTTTCTCAAGAGGCAGGTCAGGTGGTCTGGTATTAAAGACCTAAATGTAAGACCAGAAATTATAAAACTCTTAGAGGAAATCCTAGGTTGAACACTTGACAACATAAATCAAAACAAGATCCTCTATGGCCCACTTTCTAAAATAATGGAAACAAAAACAAAAGTAAACAAATGGGACTTGCTTAAACTTAAAATTTTTAGTTCAGCAAAGGAAACACTAAGCAAGGTGAAAAGAAAACCCTCAGAATGGGAGAAAATATTAGCAAATGAAACAACTGACAAAGGATTAATTTCCAAAATATACAAGCTACCCATGCAACTCAATACCAGAAAAATAAAAATCCCAATTAAAAAGTGGGAAAAAGACCTAAACAGACATCACTCCAAATAAGACATACAGATGGCTAGCAAACACATGGAAAGATGTGCTTCATTGATCTTTATTAGAGAAATGCAAATTAAAACTACAGTGAGATATCACCTCACGCCAGTCAGAATGGCCACACCCGTGGTGGATTCATGTTGATGTATGGCAAAACCAATACAATATTGTAAAGTAAGAAAAAAAAATAATAAAAAGAATTAGTACGGAGGCACAAGAGGGAGGTGATAGATGTATAATTATGGCTGATTTGCATTGTTGTATGGCAGAAACCAACACAACATTGTAAAGCAATTTTTCTCCAATTAAAAAATAAATTGAAAAGAAAACAAAATCTACAAACAATAAATACTGGAGAGGGTGTGGAGAAAAGTGAACACTCTTGCACTGTTGGTGAGAATGTAAATTGATACAACCTTTATGGAAGATGGTATGGAGATTCCTTAAAAAAAAAAAAAACTGTTAATAAAACCACCATATATGACCCAGCAATCCCACTTCTAGGTATATATCCTGAGGAAATGAAAATTGAAAGAGACACATTTATACCATTGTTCATTGCAGCACTATTTACAATAGCTAGAAAATGGAAGCAACCTAGGTGTCCATTGACAGATGAATTGATAAAAAGTTATGGTACATATACACGATGGAATATTACTCAGCCATAAAAAGGAATGCATTTGAGTCAGTTCTAATGAGGTGGATGAACCTAGAACCTATTATACAGAGTGAAGTAACTCAGAAAGAGAAAGAGCATATTCTAATGCATATATACGGAATCTAGAAAAATGTTACTGTAGAATTTATTTACAGGGCAGCAATGGAGAAACAGACATAGAGAATAGAGTTATGGACATTGGGAGAGGAGAGGAAAGGGTGAGATGTATGGAGAGAGTAACATGGAAACCTACATTTCTGTATATAAAATAGATAGCCAATGGGAATTTGCTATATAGCTCAGGAAACTCAAACTGGGGCTCTGTATCAACCTAGAAGGGTGGGATGTGGAGGGAGATGGGAGGGAGATTTAAAAGGGAAGGGACATATGTACACCTATGGCTGATTCATGTTGAGGTTTAACAGAAAACAACATGATGTAAAGCAATTTTCCTTCAATTAAAAAAATAGATACATTTAAAAATTGATTTCATTGAATTTCTATTGGTAATCTAGAAATGAAGACTTAAACATAGGAAATATATTATTTGAACAATGAATTTCCCATAATTCCTGAAAGAACTTAGTTTCACTAATGCAATAAGTGTGTTTGGGGCATTTACTACCTACTAAGCACTATGTTAGGTTTCAGGAGTATAAGTTAAATACTATCCCTTCATTAGAGTTATTTCTAAGTTAGTGGAGGGGATAGACAATTATAATACATCATGTTAGTGTTTTCATATAATTGTAAGGAACAGGAAGAGAACAAAGGCAAGGATATCATAAATGTTGTTTTAAAAGTTATAATTTAGTAAGTTTTCCCTTGAACTACAATAATGCTTTAAGTAGAATAATTGATTCTGTATAAGGAAAGTATTAAGGATCTAAAGAATTGAAAATGTTTGACCCAGTAAATACAGTAGCAGTAACAAAGTAAGAACAGTGCAGTTGATAGATGTAAATACAGCTATAAGTATAGCTAGCACTCTCAGCACTCTGAAACCTCTGAGAGACAGGAAGAGATGGTATTCTTTATTCAACCATTGTAATCTCTGTGAATTCCACTTGTGCTTATTGTTTGTGTATATATATTATATGCTTCCTTCGTGGTGCTAGTGGTAAAGAACCCACCTCCCAGAGCAGGAGATAAAAGAAACACCTGTTGGATCTCTGCATGGGGAAGATGCCCTGGAGGAATGCATGGCAACCACTCCAGTATTCTTGCCTGGAGAAACCCATAGACAGAGGAGCCTGGGCTGCATTCCATAGAGTCACAAAAGAGTCAGACATGACTAAAGTGACTTAGCATGTACACATATATACATTATATTCTCTGTTTAATTCTTAAAATAGCTTTCACCCTATCATAGCATTCCCCCATTATGCACTGAATTGAGAATCAATGGGTCTCTTTCTTGCTTCAAAACTCCTGCAAATAATAATAATGACTACCACTAAATGTGTTGGCAAAGGTAGCTGTACAGGATGCCCTCTATTTAGGTGAGTAGAACACAGTGAGCATCTATTTTAAGGGGTTATCAAATCTTAGATTCACTTATAAAAACAGAGAATATAGGTTAATCAAATACCTGCCTTGGAAATTTCAGAATTGGGAAGCAAAGAATGTTGGAAATCCTCCTGGGGAAGTTGAAGTACAAAGGCTTTGGGATAGAGGCTGAAGATCAGAGCTAGAGCCATAGGTCACAATGAGCTGAGCAAACACAGTATTCATGAATAAGCAGAGAACACATATTGGAACAGAAAAAAAAAAAAGCAGCTCAAACAGATATAAGAATGGCATCAGAGATGGCTATAGACAAAGAAGCTGCCTACTGACCTTGGTTTCTAATTGCTTTCCAGTTACTTAATATCTTGCAATATATTATTTTTTCCAGATTCCTGAGGGTCTTGCTATATCCTTTCAATATTTTTATTTATTTATTGAGCTATCTTGATTGAATGAATCTACTCTCCTAGCTATCAAAAGAACTAATAAAAATGTTATTACTAATACAGTCACAATTTTAGTAACAAGAAGGGCAAGAAAGATACCAGAATAATGAAATACTTTTAAGTAATAAATATGAAGGCTTAAAGACTAGAATGTTTTCATATACAACAGAAGAGCAAAATAATATTTTATAAAACATTCCAAGCGAATAAATGGTCACTACACAAATTCTGAATAATGTCTGTTCTCCATATGGATTTCAGGTACAATATAAACTATGTAAATTTAGCATTTTCTAGTAATAGGTTTTAGAAGAGGTTGTATAATTTACTACTCAGGCTTTGGTACACATTTTATTATCTGCAAGGAATAACTAAATAGTTACTCAGTTCAATCTTTCCCCAAAATCTACTGGCCTAAACAAATCCTGAGATTGTTTTCTGTTGATAAAAGCAATGTGAATATAGTGTGGTGTGTTAAATAAGATACACTTGCTTCTGCAATCTGTAAACCTCCAAAATATCTATATCTTAAAGAAATCAAATCCTGTATTTGACTTATATAAAACATCAACATGGGTGTTGTTAGTCTGCCTTTTCCAAATGGAAATTTAGTTGCCTAGGCTCCTTCTACCATGTGGCAGGAAATTCAACTGTAGGTTCACATATGTGTGTATTTTCTTGGCAAAGTCTAGAGTTGGTACACATCTCTTCTCATATTTCATTGTCCAGAGTTCAATCACATGGTCATATCTAACTTCAAGAGATATTGGAAAATGCAGTAGAACTTTGTGCCAGGAAAAAGAGCAAACAGATTTGATGAACATTTGACAGTCTGACCCACATATAGTAATATAAAACATGTATTCAATTCATTTACAATAGAATTATTTTCTGTGAATTGTCATAAAATTTTGTCTAAGATATTTTTCAAAACTGTTTAGCACATGCAAAAATGTTTACATCTAGTCTTTAGATATTGTGGTCTAAACTTCCAATAATTCTTATTACTTCTCCTATATATTCTGCACAGACAGCAAAATAAAGATACAGATTACATAGTTGACCTAAAAAAATCAACATTATTCCTTTAAAATTATTACTTCTTATTCTTAAGATAAACCAGATACTTAAATGATGGTTTTGATGTTTAATTAAGAAATTTAGCAAAAATTATATGGGAAGGTAAAAAGTAAAAATATTGACTAGTATGAATTTAGTATATCATGAATGCTCATTCAGTTACCCTAGTATGCTGCTATTGATTTAGAAGTAGTTAAGGTGATAGAAAGTGAAGAGGAACTAAAAAGCCTTTTGAAGAAAAAGTGGAGAGTGAAAAAGTTGGCTTAAAGCTCAACATTCAGAAAACAAAGATCATGGCATCTAGTCCCATCACTTCATGGGAAATAGATGGGGAAATGGTGGAAACAGTGTCAGACTTTATTTTCGGGGGCTCCAAAATCACTGCAGATGGTGAATGCAGCCATGGAATTAAAAGATGCTTACTTCTTGGAAGATAGCATATCTAGAGATAAGAAAGCCTTCCTCAGTGATCAATGCAAAGAAATAGAGGAAAATAACAGAATGGGGAAGACTAGAGATCGCTTCAGGAAAGTTAGAGATATAAGAGAACATTTCACGCAAAGACGGGCTCAATAAAGGACAGAAATGGTGTGGACCTAACAGAAGCAGACGAGATTAAGAAGAGGTGGCAAGAATACACAGAAGAACTGTACAAAAAAGATCTTCACGACCAAGATAATCACGATGGTGTGATCACTCACCTAGAGCCAGACATCCTGGAATGTGAAGTCAAGTGGGCCTTATCAAGCATCACTATGAACAAAGCTAGTGGAGGTGATGGAATTCCAGTTGAGCTATTTCAGATCCTGGAAGATGATGCTGTGAAAGTGCTGCGCTCAATAAGCCAGCCAATTTGGAAAACTCAGCAGTGGCCACAGGAGTGGAAAAGGTCAGTTTTCATTCCAGTCCCAAAGAAAGACAATGCCAAAGAATGCTCAAACTACCGCACAATTGCACTCATCTCACATGCTAGGAAAGTAATGCTCAAAATTCTCCAAGCCAGGCTTCAGCAATACGTGAACCGTGAAATCCCTTATGTTCAAGCTGGTTTTAGAAAAGGCAGAGGAACCAGAGATCAAATTGCCAACATCTGCTGGATCATGGAAAAAGCAAGAGAGTTCCAGAAAAACATCTATTTCTGCTTTATTGACTATGCCAAAGCCTTTCACTATGTGGATCACAATAAACTGGAAAATTCTGAAAGAGATGGGAATACCAAACCACCTAACCTGCCTCTTGAGAAACCTGTATGCAGGTCAGGATGCAACAGTTAGAACTGGACATGGAACAACAGACTGGTTCCGAATAGGAAAAGGAGGACGTCAAGGCTGTATATTGTCACCCTGCTTATTTAACTTATACACAGAGTACATCATGAGAAACACTGGGCTGGAAGAAGCACAAGCTGGAATCAAGATTGCTGGGAGAAATATCAATAACCTCAGATATGCAGATGACACCACCTTTATTACAGAAAGTGAAGAGGAACTAAAAAGTCTCTTGATGAAAGAGAAAGAGGGAAGTGAAAAATTTGGCTTAAAGCTCAACATTCTGAAAATGAAGATCATAACATCTGGTCCCATCATTTCATGGGAAATATATGGGGAAACAGTGTCAGAATTTTTTGGGGGGATCTCCAAAATCACTGCAGATAGTGAGTGCAGCCATGAAATTAAAAGACGCTTACTTCTTGGAAGAAAATTTTGACCAACCTAGATAGCATATTGAAAAGCAGAGACATTACTTTGCCGACAAAAGTCTGTCTAGTCAAGGCTATGATTTTTCCATTAGTCATGTATGGATGTGAGAGTTGGACTGTAAAGAAAGCTGAGCGCTGAAGAATTGATGCTTTTGAGCTGTGGTGTTGGAGAAGACTCTTGAGAATCCCTTGGACTGCAAGGAGATCCAACCAGTCCACTCTGAAGGAGATCAGCCCTGAGATTACTTTGGAAGGAATAATGTAAAAGCTGAACTCCAGTACTTTGGCCACCTTATGGGAAGAGTTGACTCATTGGAAAAGACTCTGATGCTGGGAGTGTTTGGGGGCAGGAGGAGAAGGGGACGACCGAGGATGAGATGGCTGGATGGCATCACTGACTCGATGGACGTGAGTCTGTGTGAACTCCGGAAGATGGTGATGGACAGGGGGGCCTGGCGTGCTGCGATTCATGGGGTCAGAGTCAGACACGACTGAGCGACTGAACTGAACTGAATGTATGGATGTGAAAGTTGGACTGTGATGAATGCTGAGCGCTGAAAAATTGTTGATTTTGAACTGTGGTGTTGGAGAAGACTCATGAGAATCCCTTGGACTTCAGGGAGATCCAACCAGTCCATTCTAAAGGAGATCAGTCCTGGGTGTTCTTTGAAAGGACTGATGCTAATGCTGAAACTGCAATACTTTGGCCACCTCATGCAAACAGTTGACTCATGGGAAAAGACTCTGATGCTGGGAGGGATTGGGAGCTGGAGGAGAAGGGGACGTCAGAGGATGACATGGCTGGATCGCATCACCGACTTGATGGACGTGAGTTTGAGTGAACTCTGGCAGTTAGTGATGGACTGGGTGGCCTGGTGTGCTGCAATTCATGGGGTCTCAAAGAATCGAACACGACTGAGAGTCTGAACTGAACTGAATTGAACTTTCTCTAAATGACATTTAGCATTGTTTTGTCATTTGTGTATTTTCATAGTTACATCCCACAAAAATAAATATGTCTCCTTTCTAAAGTTATATATGGGGAAATCTTACCTATACCCTATCCATTAGGTAAGGCAGAGCTATTCATCAGAGAGCTTTCTTTTATCCTCACTATAGGTATTCAACTAAAGAAACTTCATTAAAGTCCACTCTCCAAAGAAAATCAACAGAAAATTTATTTTACAGTCTTGCCTCATAATGACTGGATTGTATAGTGTTGAATGCTATGAAATATCAGTGAAGCTGAGGAGTTATTATTTCTTACTTTATCTCCCAACTTTCTTTTATTTGGGAAATTTCAAGAATGCTTTACTAAATAAAAACAACTACTATTAGCATTTTTATGTTAAGTGATTCATAAAATGCCTTTCTTTGGTACATGCATAGGTGTATTTGCATGACTAACTACTTTTTACATAAGTCCATACTCCATTATGAAATGTATTTTATTTCTCTCCTCATTCACTTATTGGTATTCATCCTTATCCTAAGACATGGGGTAATCATGACACACTGTGTAAATATTTGGCCACAATACTTAGAGAAGCTATTTAAAGACAGCATTCACAGTTATTCAAATGCCCAGTCAGCTCTGAAATAAAGCCTTACTTTGTCTCTCTATTGTCTGTACATCCATTCATGTACCTAGACACCATCTTTTTAATAGTGTAATATACCCCAATGCTGATCTCCTTAAACATAAGTATCTTGATAGATTTAAATTGTATTTTTATTTCCATTACTCTAGAAGGTGGGTCATAGAGGATCTTGCTGTGATTTATGTCATAGAATGTTCTGCCTGTTTTCCTCTAAGATTTTTATTATTTCTGGTCTTGCATTAGGTATTTAATTCATTTTGAGTTGATCTTCATGTATGGTGTTGTGTTCTAATTTCATTCTTTTACATGTAGCTGTCCAGTTTCCCAAGCAACAATCGCACTACTGGGCACATCCCCTGAGAAAAATCATAATTGAAAAAGACATATGTACCCCAATGTTCATTGCAGCACTATTTACAATAGCTAGAACATAGAAGCAATCTTGATGTCCATCGACAGATGAATGGATAAAGAAGCTGTGGTATTCATATATGACAGAATTATAGCCATAAAAAGGAACACATCTGAGTTAGTCTTAATGAGGTGAATTAACTTAAAGCCTATTATACAGAATGAAGTAAGTAAGAAAGAGAAGGACAAATATCATATATTAACGCATATATATGGAATCTAGAAAAATGGTACCGTTGAACCTATTTGCAGGGCAACAATGGAGATGTAGACATAGAGAACAGACTTGTGGACACAGACTGGAAAGGAGAGGGTGGGACCAATGGAGAGAGTAGCAGGGACACATATACACTGCCATATGTAAAATAGATAGTGGGATTCTTTACTGCTGAGTCAGTGGGGAAGCCCAGATATATGTATACTTATGGATGATTCATGTTAATATATGGCAGGAATCAACACAAATTTATAAAGTGGTTATTTTTCAATTAATAATGAATATTTTAAAAAGCAAAAATAAATAAATAAATTAATTAAATGTGTAAAAATATAGAGATTTCCATAGTGGTCCAGTGGTTTTGACTTCATACTTCCACTGCATAGGCACTGGTTTGATCACTGTTTGGGGAATTAAGATCACACATGTCATGTGGCATGGCCAAGAAAATTAATAAAATAAATGTGCAAAAGACAGAAATGTTTGGAGAAGTATCTTTTTTTATTCGGTGTGTATTTCAGATAACATTGTGACTCAATTTAGTAAGTTGTAAAATTATAAAAACCCATCAATATAAGTATATATTTTATTGAGATAAGAAAACCTTTTGTCCACTTTTACCTATCAACAAACACTAGCATAAAAAAATCAGATTCAAGATTGAGTAACATCTTAACTAGCTGAAACAGTGAAAGCAGCAGGGAGGAACAAAAATACTGGGTTGGCCAAAATGTTCATTGTTTTTTTTTTCCCTATACAATGGCTCTAGTAACAATTAGTTGTCTTTAACTTCATTTGAAAAAAACTTTGTTAGATTGTATTGTGATAGCTGTCATATCAGGACGCATTTTGGAAAAAAAAAGTTATCAAAATTGGTGAATTTTTATGTCACCTGCTTCATATTGAGGATAAAACTAGAAAGCAACATTGTTGGTATATTATGCTTTATTATTTCAAGAAAGGTAAAAATGTAAATAAAACTCAAAAGAAAAGCTTTGTGCAGTGTATGGAGAAGGTGCTGTGACTGATCAAAAATGTCATGACAGCATCAAATTTGATGCTGGAGATTTCTTGCTGGATGATGCTTCATGGTCAAATAGACCAGTTGAAGTTGATAGCTATCAAATCAAGATATTAGTTGAGAAGAATCAGTGTTACATCCCCCTGGAGATAGCTGACATACTCAAAATATCCAAATCAAGCATTTAAAATTATTAGCACCAACTTGGTTATGTCAATCACTTTGATGTTTGGGTTCCACATAAGTTAAGCAAAAACAAAAACAAACAAACAAAAAACTTCTTGACCACATGTGGCTCTCTACTTAAATGTAACAAAATGTTCTGTCCTTAAATTGTGGCAGGTGATAAAAAGTGGATATTGGACAATAACTTGAAATGAGAAAGATTGTGGGGCAAGTGAAATGAACCACCACCAACCACACCAAAGGCTGGTCTTTATCCAAAGAAGTTGATGTTGTGTGTATGGTGGGATTGGAACAGAGTCCTCTATTATGAGTTCCTTCTGGAAAACCAAATGGTTAATTTCAACAATTACTGGTTCCAAATAGACCAGCTGAAATCAGCACTCGATAAAAATCATCTGGAATTAATCAACACATAGTCAAGATTTGAAAATGCATAATCTTCCATCAGGATAATGCATGTTTCTTTGATGACTAGGCAAAGAGGTGTTACAGCTTGTCTGGAAGTTCTGATTCCTCTATTATATTCACCAAACATTGAAACTTTGGACGTTCATTTGTTTTGGTCTTTATGAATTTCTCTTAATGGAAAAAAGTTCTGCTTCCTGAAAGACTGTGAAAGGCACCTGGGACAGTTCTTTGCTAAAAAAGACAAAAATTTTGGGGAAGATGGAATTATGAAGTTGCCTGAAAAACAGCAAAAGGTGAATATGTTGTTCAATAAAGCCCTTGGTGAATGTGTCTTATTTTTACTTAAAAACTGAAGCAACTTTTTGGCCAATTCAATAAAAATTAGCATCAGAGAATGTAGCCTCAAGTCTTGGTTCTGTCAGTTATCTGCTCTCGTTGGAAAGACGTTTCACCTCTATGAACTGTACTGTATTAATCAATCAAATAGGAAAAAAAATCTGCCTCACATAATTGTGAAAATTTATGTTAGACTATGGCTTTACCAGTAGTCATGTATGGATGTGAGAGTTGGACTGTGAAGAAGGCTGAGCACTGAATAATTGATGCTTTTGAACTGTGATGTTGGAGAAGACTCTTGAGAGTTCCTTGGACTGAAAGGAGATCCAACCAGTCCATTGTGAAGGAGATCAACCCTGGGATTTCTTTGGAAGGAATGATGCTAAAGCTGAAACTCCAGTACTTTGGCCATCTCCTGCGAAGAGTTGACTTATTGGAAAAGACTTTGATGGTGGGAGGGATTGGAGGCAGGAGGAGAAGGGGACGACAGAGGATGATGGCTGGATGGCATCACAGAGTCGATGGACGTGAGTCTTAGTAAACTCCGGGAGTTGGTGATGGACAGGGAGGCCTGGCGTGCTGCGATTCATGGGGTCGCAAAGAGTCAGATACAGCTGAGCAACTGAACTGAACTGAACTGATGGGAAATACCTGGTATATAAAAGCTACCACTTATTAAGTTATTTTTATAACACCAACCAGTTAAATTTGAGAGAATAAATAGAAAACCATATATTCATGTTCATGAATAAAGAATAGGGATTGTCAAGATTAGTAAAAGTTCTTGATCCCAATGAGGAATGATTTCCAACAAACATGAATACCATTCTTCTTGATGTTCAGATCAAAAACCTTAAACTAATCCTTGATCCTTTTCTTTCTCTCACATCCAAATATAATTCATCAGAAAACTCTGTCAGGTATGCCTTCAAATATCCAGACTATTCATATCTCACTATCCCTAATATTTTCACTATCATCTCTTTTATGAACTATTGTGATAGCCTTCCAATTGGTCTCTTTATTTCTATCCTTATTTATCTCTGTGCATGTGCATGCTAAGTCGCTTCAGTCATGTCTGACTCTTTGTAACCCCAGGGACTGCACCCCACCAGGCTCCTCTGTCCTTGGTATTCTCCAGGCAAGAATACTGGAGTGGCTTGCCATGTCCTCCTGCAGGGGATCTTCCTGACTCAGGGATCGAACCCATAGTTATGTCTTCTGCATTGGCAGGTGGGTTCTTTATCACTAGCATCACCTGGCAAGCACCTGTTTACCTCCAGTCTTTTTACAAAATAGCAGCCAACATGATCATTAAGAAATATGGGTCTCTAAGTTTCATTTTATCAACCTTTTCCAGATTATTCTATATGAAAGAATTCCTCTATAACACCTATATCCCTTAATTTCCTTTTAATTGTTTCAAAGTGTATATTAAACTAGCAAATATTAACTTATTAGAATTTTTGTATAGTCTCCTAGAATGCAAGATCTGTAAGAGCAAGAAGTTTGTTGGCTTTATTCATCACTGTACTTCAACATTCCTGAAACATAATAGGGGCTTTTTATCTCTTAATATTTTGTTATGAAAATTTTCAAACATGTAGTAAAGTTGAAAGAATTAAACAATGAGAACCCATTTACACTGACTCTTATGTTCTAACACTAACAGTTTACTGTATTTTAAAACTTGATTTCGAGGCTAATTTTTGTGATCTAAGGCTTCCTAGGTGGCACTAGTGGTAAAGAACCTAACTGCCAGTGTAGGAGATGTAAGAGAAACGGGTTTGTTCCCCGAAGGGGGAAGATCCCTTGGAGAAGGAAAAGGCAACCTACTCCTGTATTCTTGCCTGGAGAATTCGGTGGATAGAGGAGCCTGGTGGGCTATAGTCCACAGTGTTGCAAAGAGTTGTGTCCAACTCTCTGATGCAACTTAGCATTCAGCATTTATTTGTAGTCTAAAAAACATTTCTTATATATTATGAAGAATGGAAGATATTACTATGCTCATTTTACAAATAGGAAAACTGAGGTTCCAATTTAAAAACCAGCTTACTCACTAGTTTGTGCTGTGCTGTGTTGTGCTAAATTGCTTCAGTCATGTCCAACTCTGCGACCTTATGGATATAGCCCACCAGGCTCCTTCTGTCCATGGGATTCTCCAGGCAAGAATACTGGAGTGGGTTGCCATTTCCTCCTCCAGATGATCTTCCCCACCCAGGGATCAAACCCATGTCCCCTGCATTGGCAGGTGGGTTCTTTTCCCAGGTGGGTGCCACCTGGGAAGACCCACTTGTTAGTTTAGTACCATATAGATCCCTTTACATATGCAGTGTTTCCTTACCTTGGCTGTACATTGTAATTACTTGGGAAGCTTTAAAAATACTCATGTTCAGGTTCTACTCTCAGAGATTATGAGGTAATCAGTCTGGGAGACTACCTGAAGGTCAGTATTTTTAAACCTGACAGATGTGCACTCAATGGACATGAGTTTGTGCAATCTCCAGTAGATAGTGAAGTGCAGGGAAACCAAGCATGCTACAGTCTATGAGGTCACAGTCATATCCAACTTAGTGACTGAACAGCAATCTAGATAGGTGACCTCGATTTGTTTCATCTGCCAAAAGCACAATTTGATCCCAACCTCTTGTAACTTGTGGGTTTTTCACTGCTGTACCTGACTCAGGGCTGAAATTTTGAAATGAAAACTGTAGGGTATTGATTTGTGTTTGCAAGTATCTATGTGTGCTGTAGATGTATGGTATTATCAAAAATTAATTTGTGAAAGAGTTCTACTTAATTGACTTTAAGGAAATTAAATGCTAATGTAAATATTTAGGAATATAAAACAGGACAGAATGAATTTTGGTTAACATGATCTAGGTTATATCCAACTTTAAAATGATATCTGGTATTAGCAACAGTTTCAAATTGGAAAAGGAGTATGTCAAGGCTCTATATTGTCAACCTGCTTATTTAACTTCTATGCACAGTCAGGTCAGTTCAGTTCAGTTCAGTTGCTCAGTCGTGTCCGACTCTTTGCGACCCCATGAATCGCAGCACGCCAGGCCTCCCTGTCCATCACCAACTCCCGGAGTTCATTCAGGCTCACGTCCATCAAGTGATGCGATCCAGCCATCTCATCCTTGGTCGTCCCTTTCTCTTCTTGCTCTCTCCTCTTTTGATTTCACTTCATCTCATTCGGATCACCTCTGTCTCCTTCCTCCCTCTTCTCTTTTCCATGTAACTCTGTGAACCTCTCTGGGTGTCCATCACTGTGGAGAAACTTTTCAACTTTAACCTAGATGTTTTATCAATGGTGCTGTATAGATGGAGAACTCTTGAGGCTACTGTAAAAAAAATTTAAAAAAAATCTAGAACTATAAAAAATATACAAAATATATTAAATATCTATAAAAAATATACAAAATATATATCTAGGACTTTCTCTGGTGTTGTTGTGGCCAGTGTGGGGTCAGTTCATTTTCAGATAGTTCCTTGATCTTGCTTATATTTCTCAAGATCTATATGCCCCTTCCTATGTTCAGTTCAGTTCGGTCACTCAATCGTGTCTGACTCTTTGTGGCCCCATGAATTGCAGCACGCCAGGCCTCCCTGTCCATCACCAACTCCCAGAGTTCACTCAAGCCTGGTCCTTACTCTAAACAATGCAGTCCGCGCCTCCCTGGCCAGTCCCCGCTTGCTAGTGGTGAACGCAGGCGTCTGCACTGCTTCTCCACTGGGGGAGTTACCATTGGGCATGTAATCTGTGGGTTTTAATTATTTATTTTTCCTCCCAGTTATGTTGCCCTCTGTGCTTGCAAGGCTCCCTGCAGACTTGGCAGTGAGAGTGTTTCCTGGTGTTTGGAAACTTCTCTTTTTTATGACTCCATTCTTACCTCTTTTATCTCTCTTTTTGTCTTTTATATTTTTTCCTACCTCCTTTCGAAGACAATGGGCTGCTTTTCTGGGTGCCTGATGTCCTCTGCCAGTATTCAGAAGTTGTTTTGTGGAGTTTACTCAGCGTTCAAATGTTCTTTTGATGAATTTGTGGGGGAGAAAGTGGTCTCCACGTCCTATCCCTCTGCCATCTTAGGACCACCTCTAACTCAATTTTTATACTAACTTTCCATAGTGAAGGCCCCACAAGTTTTTTTCTTTTTCTTTTTTTTTTTTTGAGTTCCTTATATTTTGAACTCTTTTTCAGTAAATAGAACTTTAAAAGGAAGTGAGCTTAAATAATATGGTATTATATTTTGTATAATCTTATTTTCTTGTAAACTTTTGTCACTAGAGTTGAGAATATTCTTAACTGCTTATCCTGGTGATTAAAATGCTTTCAGACTTGTCCATAAGTAAGATAACGTGTTTACTTCTTCATTCCCACTCCACCTCTACACTCTAATTTCTTTTTTTAAAATAAATTTATTCATTTTAATTGGAGGCTAATAACTTTACAATATTGCAGTGGTTTTGTCATACATTGATATGAATCAGCCACAGGTGTACATGTGTTCCCCATCCCAAACCCCCCTCCCACCTCCCTACCCATTCCATCCCTCTGGGTCATCCCAGTGCACCAGCCCTGAGCATCCTGTCCCATGCATCGAACCTGGACTATACTCTAATTTTTTGGGGGGAAAATTTTGTTTTTTTGGTTATTCTGTTCATAAAGAGAAATATATTCTAAATATTCCTTCTATAACTTCTTGAAATACAAAAATGTAAGAACTAGACTTCAAGAGTTCTAAATCTAGATTCTGTGTAGTTCTCAGAAGAGTTTAAACTTGTGGGAGTTTGATCAACAGCAATATTTTCTGCCATTTTTATCAGAGAGCCCAAGAATGAGTGTTTGAGAGCATAGCACTTGCTGAAAAAAAATTTTTTTTGCCCTGCCACAATAAAGGATAATGGGGTGTCAGAAATATGAATAAGCAATTATTAGTTTCACAGCATTATAGAACAAAATCTCTAAAAATCACAATTGACTATACTGAATATTGACACATATTGACTTGAGTAGCTAAAGATAGAGCTTTCTAAAGTTTAAAAATATTTCAAAAGATAAATAGTTGTCATATACTCTGCAGCCACATTTCTTTTATTATGCATCTCTGTTTCTAGAACATCAGCACTCTCTTGGGCCCATCTTAAATAGCCAATGTGTTCATTGATTTTATAAATTTTATATATATATATATATATATATATATATATATATACCACGTGTCAAGATATTGAATTTTCAAATTCAAAAGAAAGCAGCTTATACTGTAATTTCATATTTTACCCCATACCATTAGTTTGATTTAACTATTAGTTTACTGGTTTTCACAATAAAATCATATTTATAGTGAGTGAATATCACCAACCTTGATGTCATGTAATTTAATTCTTTCATGAGAGTCATATTTCATTTAAACATGACATTTTTTATATAATGAAAAATTAGGATAAGTAAGTAGAACTACCATGATAAAAGTTATATCTTAAAATATTCAGTAAATGTAAAGTATCCTAAAAGCAATAATCAAAAGTAGACTTGTGGCTTTATGATGGACATACAACCTTAATGAAAACAGACTTGGGACTTGCATGTATTTGATTTCTTTCAAAATCAGTTTAGTGTTTGCTTTTTATGAATTTGTTGCCATTCTTAAAGACTTATCTTTAAATAATGGTGTTTTCCCCATAGTAAACTAGAGTGTGGTAGTTTTATAGTTAGTAGGGTTAAATTTTTTTTTTTAATAGTAAAGCCATAATAAACTCAAGTGAGAAATTCATTGGGCATTCATCGATGTGTTTTATTTATTTATTTAGTGGGAACTATTTATCCTTTTGGCTTCCCAGGTGGTTCAAGATGAAGAATCTACATGCCAATGCAGGAAACACCAGAGATGCAGGTTTGATCCCTGGGTCAGGAAGATCCCCTTGAGGAGGAAATAGCAACCCACTGCAGGATTCTTGCCTGGGAAATCCTATGAAGAGGAGCCTGGTGGGCTAAAGTCACTGAAGTAACAAAGAGTCAGACAAGACTGAGAGACTGAGCAGGCATGCATTTCTTCTTCTATTAATGTATTCTTTTAAATTTATATTTAATTTTTGATTATTTTTTAATTATTTAATTTATTTTTATTAAATTCCTATTTAATTCATTCTTTTAAATTTATTTTTATTTGGAAGGTATTACTTTATAATATTGTGTTGATTTCTGCCATACAGTATTGTGAAGAAGACGTAATTATACAAAAATCCCCTGTCTTGAGCTTCCCTCCTCTCCTCAGTTCCACCTGTCTAGGTCATCACAGAACACCAGGCTGGGCTCCCTGTATTATAACAACTTCTTACCAGCTTTCTCCTTTACATATGATAGTGTATGTATGTCAATGCTAATTTATCCATGTATCCCACCCTCTCAATCCCTCACTGTGTCCACCAGTCCGTTCTTCACATCTGCATCTCCATTCCTTCCCTGCAAATAGGTTCAATACCTCTTTTTCCATATATATACATTATTATCGGAGAAGGCAATGGCACTCCACTCCGGTACTTTTGCCTGGAAAATCCCATGGATGGAGGAGCCTGGTAGGCTGCAGTCCATGGGGTCACTACAAGTCGGATACGACTGAGTGACTTCACTTTCACTTCTCATTTTCATGCATTGGAGAAGAAAATGGCAACCCACTCCAATGTTCTTGCCTGGAGAATCCCAGGGACGGGGGAGCCTGGTGGGCTGCCATCTATGGGGTCGCACAGAGTTGGACACGACTGAAGTGACTTAGCAGCATGCATTATTATATATTTGTTTTTCTCTTTCTGATTTACTCCACTCTGTACAACAGGCTGTAAGTTCACACATTTTATAAAACTGACTGAAATTTGTTTTTTTTGTTTTTTCTTTTTTATGGATGAGTAACATTCCATCATATATATGTACCACATTTTCTCTACCCATTCATCTATCAGTGGAAATCTTGGTTGCTTCCATGTCCTGGTTATTGTAAATAGTGCTGAAATGAATATTGGAGCACATGTGTCTTTTAGAGTTGTGGCTTTCTCAGGGTATATTCCTAGATTTTTTTTATTCATATAAATTTATTTATTTTAATTGGAGGTTAATTACTTTACAATATTGTATTGGTTTTGCCATACATCAACATGAAATCTCCATACTCTTCTCCATAATTGCTGTATCCATTTATATTCCCACCAACAGAGTAAGAGGGTTCCCTTTTCTCCACATCCTCTACAGAATTTGTTTGTAGATTTTTTTGATGATGGCCTTTCTGATTGGTATGAGGTGATACCTCATTGTAGTATTGATTTGCTTTTCTCTAATAATGAGAAATGTTGAGCATTTTTCCTGAAGTTTATTGACCATCTGTAGGTCACCTTTGGAGAAATTTCTGCTTAGGTCTTCTGCCCATTTCTTGACTGGACTGTTTTCTGAAGCTGTATGAGCTTCTCACATATTTTGTAAATTAATCATGGGTCAGTTGTTTCACTTGCAATTATTTTCTCTCATTCTTAGGGTTGGTTTTTAATCTTGTTCATTTTTCCTTTGTTGTGCAAAAGGTTTTGAGTTTAATTAGGGCCCTTTTTAAAAAAAAAATTTTTGTTTTTATATCCATTACTCTAAGAGGTAGGTCAAATAGGATCTTGCTCTAATTTATGCCAAAGAGAGTAATAATGCCTATGTTTTCCTCTAAGAGCTTTATAGTTTCTGGCCTTACATTTAAGTCTTTAGTCCATTTTGAGTTTATTTATGTATATGGTGTGAAAAAATGTTCTAGTTTCATTCTTTTACATGCAGCCATCCAGTTTTCCCAGCACTACTCTTTGAAGAGACTCCCTTCTCTCCATTGTATATTCTTGCCCCCCGCCCCCAAAAAATTGACAACCTGAAAGAAATGGAAAAATTCTTAGAGAAGAACAATCGTCCAAGTCTAAACCAAGAGGAAATAGAAAATACAGCGTATTGATCATAGTAATCTCTTATGATCCTTTGTATTTCTGTGGTGTCTCTTGTGACTTCTTTTTCATCTCCAATTTTATTGGCTTGAGTCTCCTCCCTGTTTTTCTTGATGAGTTTGGTTAATGATATGTTAATTTTGTTTATCTTCTCCAAGAAATAACTTTTAGTTTTGTTGATATTTGATATTGTCTCTTTATTTTTCATTTATTTCTGCTCTGCCCTTTATTTCTTTCTTATTACTATCTTTGGGGATTTTTGTTCTTTTTTTCCAGTTGCTTTAGGTATAAGGTTAGGTTGCTGATTCGATGTTTGTGTTGTTTCTTGAGGTAGACCTTTATTGCTATAAAATTCCCTCTCAACACTATTTTTACTGCAACCCATAGGTTTTGAGTTGTTGAGTTTTCAATGTCATCTGTTTATTTTTTATTTCTCCTTTGATTCCTTCAGTTACCTCTTGATTATTCAAAAGCATATAGTTTAGCCTTTATGTGTTTGCAGTTTTTATAGTTTTATTCCCTGTATTTGATATCTAATCTTATAGTGTTGTGGTCAGAAAAGATGCTTGATACGATTTCAGTTTTTAAAAATTTACCAAGGCTTGATTTGTGATCCAAGATGTGTTCTATTCTGGAGAACGTTTCATGTACACTTGTGAAAAATTAAAAACTAGTGTTTTTGGTAAAATACTCTTATATATCAATTAGATCTCTCTAGTCCAATATACTGTTTGAAGATTTTTTCCTTATTAATTTTCTGTCTGGATCATCTGACTATTGGAGTGAGTGGGCTGTTAAAGTACCTACTATTATTGTGTTACTGTTTATTTCCCCTTTAATAGTTGTCAGCATGTGTGTATGTGCCTTATGTATTGAGGTGCTCCTATGTTGGGTGCATTTCTATTTATAATTGTTATTTCTTCTTCTTGGATTGATCCCTTGATCATTAATTAATTTCCTTCCTGTCTCTTATAATGATATTTATGTTATGAGTATTGCTACTCCTACTTTCTTTTGATTTTCATTTGCATGTACTGTCTTTTACCTACCCCTCACTTTCAGTCTATATCTACCTCTAGGTCTGAAGTGAGTCTCTTATAGACAGCATATATATGGTTCTTGTTTTTGCATCCATTCAGCTAATCTGTGTCCTTTGGTTATAGGATTTAATCCATTTACATTTAAGGAAATTATTGATATGTATATCATATTGGGATTCCCAGATGGTGCTAGTGGTAAAGAACCTGCCTGCCAATGCAGGAGATATAAAGAGATGCAGGTTCAGTATCTGGTTTGGGAAGATCCCATGGAGGAGGGCACAGTAACCTACTGCAGTGTTCTTGCCTGGAGAATCCCATGACAGAGGAGCTTGGCCAGCTATAGCTCATAGGGTCACAAAGATTTGGACATGACTGAAGTGACTATGCAAACACACATGATTCTATTGTCATTTATTTTGCTATTTTGGCTTTGTTTATGTAGGTTTTTTTTTTCTTTCGTTTGTGTTTCATGTCTACATGCATTCCTTTAGCATCTGTTGTAAAGCTGTTTTGGTGGTGCTTAATCTCTTAACTTTTGCTTATCTGTAAAGCATTTGATTTATCCTTTGAATCTGAATGAGTTCCTGATTCAGTAGCCTCATCTTGGTTGTAGGCTTTTTTCCTTCTATCACTTCAAGTATATCCTGCCACTACCTCTGTGCCACACACTTTCTGTTGAACAATCAGCTGTTAGCCTTATGGGGATCCCCTTATATGTTATTTCTTTCTTTTCCCTTGCTACTTTTAAAATACTTTCTTTGTGTTTAATTTTCATTAGTTTGATTATTATGTGTCTTGGCATATTTCTCCTTGGATTTATCCTGTAGAGGACTCTCTGGGATTCCTGGACTTGGTGGTTTTTTTCTTTCCCATCTTAAGGAAGTTTCCTACTATAATCTCCTCAAATATTTACTCATAACCTTTCCTTTTCTCTTTTTCTTCTAGGACTTCTATAATTCGAATGTTGGTGTGCTTAATGTTGTCCCAGAGGTCTCTGAGACTGTCCTTATTTCTTTTCATTCTTTTTTCTTTATTCTGCTCTGCTTCAGTTATTTCCAACATTCCATCTTCCAGCTCACTGATCTGTTCTTATGCCTCAGTTATTCTGCTATTGGTTCCCTCTAGTATATATTTTGTCTCAGTAATTGTGTGGTATTACTGATTGTCTATTCTTTATTTCTTCTATGCCCTTGTTAAAGATTTCTTCTATCTTCTCAGTCTGTGCCTCCATTTTATTTATCTCTGCCTCTATTTTATTTCAAATATTTTGGATAATCTTTTTCAAGTATACTGCCTACTTCTTCTTAATTTGCTTGGTCTTGTGGGGTTTTATCATGTTCCTTCATCTTCTGCATGTTTCTCTGTCTTTTCATTTTGTTTAATTTATTTTGTTTGCAGTCTCTTTTCCAATGGCTGCAAGGTCATAGTTCATTTTATTTGTGGAGTTGGATCAGTGCCTTGTGAAGTTTTCCTGACTGGGGTGTGGGGGGAAGGTGGGGAAGGACTTGTACCTGCATTGATGGATACAGATGGATCATTTCTCTCTGAGGGCCAGTGCCATGTCCAGTAGTGTGTGTCTACTTTTGAGATGTCTATGGGCTTGGAATGGCTTTAAGGGATACTTTCTGCTAATGGGTAAGGTTATGTTCCTGTTTTGCTGAAGATTTGGCATGAGGTGTCCAGCACTGTAGCTTGCTGGCCTTTGAGTGGTGCCTGGTCTTAAGTGTTGAGATAGTGGTCTTTCAGAGAGCTCTCACTAATTGATATTCCACGGGGTTGGGAGCTCTCTGGTAGTCCAAAGTCCTGGCCTCAGGTCTCCTACCTCAGTGGTTCAGGCTTGACATTTTACTGTTGCACCAAGACTTCACAAGGCACACATCACAAAAGATACAAGCCCAAGACAAATGGTAAAGGCAACATTCAATAGCCAAGAACACCAACGAGACTCACATTTACAAAGAAAAAAGAAGAGTGAAAAAGAGGGAAAAAAGAATAAATGCATGAAAGAAGAAAGCAATCAATCCAACAAACAAACCCATAAATGAAAATGAATACTAAAAACTAGACTAGAAAAAACACAAAATCAAAAATACAGAAAAGTGCATTATACCTAAATACTACTGTAAAAATAGGAAAAACATAAAATAAATTTATTTTAAAATAAAATGTTTTAAAAAAGAAAAAGTAAGTTAAAAATAAAAACTTAAGGAATAGTAAAAAACACTAGACCAGTACAAAAAAAAAAAAAAAACCAAAAAATAGAGGAAAAAAATTATATGAGAGAATGCTAGTAAGAAGATTGTCCTGATTCTGCCATTGTCCTCTCCACACTGTAAGCACCAGCCAAACTGTCTACTCAGAAAGTCCTCTAACATTTCTAGGAAGATCTCTGGACCTACTGTGGGCACTGTGAAATCAGCTTAGACTCAGATCTGACCTTGCTCCAGCTTGTACTTGTGCCCAAAGTCCACAATTGCCTCCAAAGTCCACAGTCTCAGGCTAACTGCAGGCATTAACCTGCTATGCCTGTAACTTCAGGACCGAATTCCTTCCCCTTCCTTGCTGACACAGCCCCTGATGCTCTGCTTTGGTTTGGGGCCCACTACTGCTTGTAGGCCACCCTCTAGAGTCTGTTCCCCACCCAGACCAGAGGAGGCAAAGGTAGCAACTTATTAGGGCTCACTTGCTCAGTTGAGCTGGGGAGAGGGAAGGGTATGGAAGCCACAACAGAGGTGTGCAGGGATCTTCTGCTGTGGCTGAGGCCTGCAAGAAGTTGCTATGGTTTGA
Source organism: Capra hircus (assembly GCF_001704415.2). Taxonomy (NCBI): domain Eukaryota; kingdom Metazoa; phylum Chordata; class Mammalia; order Artiodactyla; family Bovidae; genus Capra; species Capra hircus. The sequence goes on along the minus strand of NW_017189517.1, from coordinate 21,477,065 downwards.
GGTAGGCCATGTGATCCTCCTAGGGGCATTGGCCAGGGTTGTGTGTCCCTCAGCAGAGCCAAGTTTCATAGGCTCAGAGGAAGGTATGGGCAGTAACCTTTGCCTACTCATGGGTTAGGGGTAACTGCTACCTCTGGGATCAGGACCGTGGCAGTGGTGTTCTGTTGCCTGCCTTAGGCACTCACCCCAGCTTTGGCAGTGGCTGGTCAGCTTGTATTCTCCTTCTGGGATTGTAAACCGCAGTCATGTCTAGTTCCACCTCTGGCTTGATGGTGGTCAGGCAGATCTACCTCTGTGGTTGGGCAGCTCACAGCTGTTGCTCATCCCACCTATGGCATTCTTGGAGATGGGTTCTTGGGACCTGTGAGAATGAGGAGTTAAAGGGTCCCTGTGGCAATGATCTCTTTCCTTTCTGGGAGGCCTAGGTTTTTTCCTGGACTCCCTCAGCTATGTCGTATCAGCCCCTCAGAGTGTCTCCACAGCAGTCAACCTCGGTCCTCTCCCTGGGACCTGTCCTCTCCTTGGTCCTCTCTCCTCTCCCTTCTGACCCCTGAAGTCTGAGCCTCAGCACCCAGCCCCCTCTCCCTGTGGTGGGTGTGCAAGATGCTTCCCAACTGGGAAGTGCTGGTCAGCAATGATCTCTGTGGTGAATTCTCTTTTTTGCCTTCCAAGCACCTGTTCCTGCATTCCCCTTTGAGATGCTGAAGCTCCCCCCTGTTCCCACCCATGAGGGAGTTTCAGAGTGTGTGAAAATTTTCCCTCCTTCACAGCTTCCCTCCCCAAGGCACAAGTCCCCTGCCCAAATCTTTTGTCTCTTTTTTCCCTCATATCTCTTGTCCTACCTCATTCCCTGGTGGCTCAGAGGGTAAAGCATCTGCCTGCAATGCAGGAGACCTGGGTTCGATCCCTGGATCAGGAAGATCCCCTGGAGAAGGAAATGGCAACCCACTCCAGTACTCTTGCCTGGAAAATCCCATGGACAGAGAAGCCTGGTAGATTACAGTCCATGGGATCACAAAGAGTCGGACACGACTGAGCGACTTCACGACGATGACCTCATTCTGTGGAGCTTGGCTTGTCTTTTTGGAAGTCTGAGGTCTTCTTCCAGGATTCAGTATGTGTTCTGTAAGAGTTGTTTCACATGCAAGTGTATTTTTTATGTATTTATGTGGAGAAAGGTGATTTCCTTGTCTTACTTCTCCACCATCTTGATAGTCTCCCTTATTAAGGTTCACTGATGTGTTTTAGAGTTTTTCTTTTCTCTTTTTTTTTTAAACTTAGGTTCCATTTGCAGAAGATAAAGTAAGGATTATAACTCCTTACCTTCCTCCAACTCTAAATGTGCTTCTAGGCTCATATTAAAAGCACAGAAAACATTTCCCAAAGAGCAAGATGTCTAATACCCTATCAGTACTTTCCTCATATTATGTTGATGTTATTTGAGAGCACAGATACTTCATCCAGTCCTTAAGAAGTGGAATCAGTCTGAGAAATATTCTTGGCATATGATAGTGAAAGTGAAACTTGCTCAGTCATGTCTGACTCTTTGCAACCCCATGGACTATAGAGTCCATGGAATTCTCCAGGCCATAATGCTGGAGTGGGTAGCCATTCCCTTTTCCAGGGGATCTTCCCAACTCAGGGACCCAGGTCTCCTACATTGCAGGTGGATTCTATATCAAATGTGCCATGAGGGAAGCCTAAGATTACTGGAGTGGGTAGCTTACCACTGGAGTGGATAGTCCAAGAATACTAGAGTGGGTACTATGGGCACATGGTAAGTGCTCAACAACTCTGTATGAGATATACAGTTTAGGAAAATGTTCTATAAATTTTTATTTTAAGTGAACTTTATGTTTTAGAGCAGTTTTAGATTTACAAAAAAATTGAGGAGAAGATACAGAGGCTTCCTATATAGTGTCTGCTTCCACACATGGACAGACTTCCCTATTGTCAACATCCTCCACTAGGAGGATGAACTTACATTGACACATCATTGTCATCCAAAGTTTATAGTTTATATTAGAGTACACTCTGAGGATTGCATGCTCTATGAATTTTAGCAAGTGTATAATGATATGTATCCATCATGAAAGCATCATACAAAGCATTGCAACTGTCTTAATAAACTCTACGATATGTCTATTCATTCATCTTCTCCTTTACACATTGACAATCACAGACATTTTTACACTCTCTAATTTTGCCTTTTCAGAAATATCATATAGTTGGAATCATACACTATGTGGCCTTTAAAAAATAGCTTCTTTCACTTATTAATATGCATTTAAGGTTTCTTCCAGTTATTTTAGATATAGTAGCTCATTCCTTTAAGCTCTAAACAGTATTTTATTGTCTGGATCACCAATGTCTATTTATCCATTTATCTACTGAAGGACACGTTAGTTGTTTCACGTTTTGGCAATTATGAATGAAGCTGCTATAAATATCCTGGAGGTTTTTCTGTGGGAATAAGTTTTCAGCTCCTTTGAGTAAATACCAAAGAGCATGATTACTGAATTTCATGGTAAGAGTATGTTTAATTTCATAAGAAACTGCCAAACTCTTTTCCAAAGTCCCTACACCATTTTGTTTACCCATCAGCAGTGACTGAGAGTTCTAGTTGCTCAAAATCCTCATGAGCATTTGGTAGTGTTAGTGTTCTAGGTTTTGGTTATTCTGACAGGTGTGTAGTGGTAACTTATTGTCGTTTTAATTTGCATTTCCCTAATGACATTTGATGTGGAATATCTTGTCACATGCTTGTTTGCCATCTTCATATTTTCTTTGATTAAGTGTCTGCTAAATCTTTTCATTGTTTTTTTTTAACAGAGTTGTTCATTGCCTTATTGTTGAATTTTAAGGGTCTTTTAATATTTTAGATAATGGTTCTTTATCAGCTATGCTTTTCCTAGTATTTTCTAGTCTGTAGTCTATCTGTTCATTCTCTTGACTGATTTTAGTGGAGCTGAACTTTTTCTATGCCATTTAGTCAACTAATTTTTTCATGGATAATTCCTTGGTGTTGTACAGTGTACCCTCCATATCCTCAGATGCAGAACCTGTGAATGAAGAGACCAACTGTCAGGGACTTGAGCATTCATGGGAATGTTCATATGGAGTCCTGGAACCAATCCTCCAGGTATACAAAGGAACAACTATATATAAAAGTTTTCACCAAATACATTGTTATCTAAGTTCTCTCCTGTTATCTTTTAGGAGTTTTATATTTTTGTATTTTACATGTAGATCTGTGATCCATATTGATTTAATTTTTATGAAGGGTGCAAGTACTGTGTCAAGATTTAGTTTTGCATGATGTTCAGTAGTTTCATCACCATTTGTTGAAAAGACTACCTTTTCTTCCTTGCAGTACCTTTGTTCATTTAATTTCTTTTTTTAATAACCCACCAGGGTTATTTTAATTGGAGGTTAATTACTTTACAATATTGTATTGGTTTTGCCATACATCAACGTGAATCTACCACAGGTATACACATGTTCCCCATCCTGAACCCCCCTCCCACCTCCCTCCCCATTAATTTCTATTCTTTTAAATGTGTGAAGCTGTGTTTTATGACATACAGAATGCTCTGTCTTGGTGTATGTTCCATATGAGTATGAGAAGTATGTTTATTCTGTTGTCATTAAATGAAGTTGTTTATAGATGTCGATTTTATCCAGTTGCTTGGTGGTTTTATCAAGTTCAGCTAAGTCCTTACTGATTTTCTACCTGTAGTATCTACCTATTTCTGATAGTGGAGGGTTAAAGTCTCCAAGTATAATAGTGAATTAATCTACTTCTATTATAATTCTATTAGTTTTGCCTCACATTTTTTTAAATTTATATTTTTTTATTGAAGGATAAGGGGACGGGTATGCAAAAGAGGAAGTCAAGACACACCTGGAGTAACAGGCAAATTTGGCCTTGGAATACAGAATAAAGCAGGGCAAAGGCTAATAGAGTTTTGCCAAGAGAACACACTGGTCATAGCAAACACCCTCTTCCAACAACACAGGAGAAGAATACACATGGACATCACCAGGTGGTCAACACCAAAATTAGATTGATTATATTCTTTGCAGCCAAAGATGGAGAAGCTCTATATAGTCAGCAAAAACAAGACCGGGAGCTGACTGTGGCTCAGATCATGAACTCCTTATTACCAAATTTAGACTTAAATTGAAGAAATTAAGGAAAACTATTAGACCATTCAGGTATGACCTAAATCAAATCCTTTATGATTATACAGTTTAACTGAGAAATAGATTTAAGGGACTAGATCTGATAGATAGAGTGCCTGATGAACTGTGGACTGAGGTTCGTGACATTGTACAGGAGACAGGTATCAAGACAATCCTTGCTGCGGTCCAGCCTCGGTGGATCCAGGGAATTTGAAGCGTGGACGGCGTTGGCGAGGAAAGACTTATTTATTGATTGATATAAGATTAGATTAAGAAACAATAGTGTAGTAGGAAAATTAAGTGGAGAAAGAGGGCTGAATAACTTGGATTACGTGGAAGACCAATAAAATTCCAGACAAGGAACTTGCACCATCTACGTTGGGCCACCGGCGCTCGCTTGAATATCTAAGGGTGCCTCGCCTTAGGCTCCCTTTTGCGCGGGTCTTAACAGCCAGGGCAAGTAAGTAGACTTGGCGAGCCTCTGCCCCAGATGGGAATTCAGCCTGAAATTAAAGTAAAGAGGAAAAGGAAAAAGAGAGAGAGAGACACGGGGGAAACCAGTTCAGTGACTGGCTCCAGTCCCTATTGTCTAGAAAGGCCTTTTATACCTTTTGTTGTACATAGAAATCAATGGGTAATAAAAATTATGCAGTGTTAGCAGTCCAGACTCCTCAAAACCAGGCTTTTCTCTCTGCATACCTAATTGTATACACAAGTCTTAGGTGATTTACATCATCTTCTGGCCAGAAAGGGCCAATTAACATTTTACAGCCTTTTTTCTGATAAGGGTTTGTCAACCAGAAGACTTTTTTGTGTTGATCTTCCCAAAGTCTGGTGCCACTCTCAGAAAGCACTAAATAAAGTTACATTCTTACACAGCAAAGATACAGCAACTTATAACAAGTAAAGGGAGTACAGTGATTTACAACAAAAGAGAAGCAATTAACTCAAAAGTCTAGTGTTGCTAACATCAAAACTACTATATATCCTTTTCCATATCCCGTTTACATTGAGTAACATCCTCCCAGGTGCCTAAAAGATAAAGAATATGAGGTCTGGCAGCAATCATTGAGTCAACAGTGAAAACCCTCTACCAATATAAGTTTTAACTCTTTAGAAAAGGCTCTGTATCTATAAGATGCTTTTAAGCTTTGTGCCTCTCGCAGTTCAGGGGCTGTAAGCAATTCACAAACTGTAAGAAGTCCGGGGAACCTGTTAGGCAAGCTAGAGAGCTATCAGAGGGAGTTTAACTGAAACATCCCTTTCAAATGCAGAAGACTAAAGCCCTGAGTTGACTTTTTTCCAGAGAAGATCAGAAGAGTGGAAAAGCAGGCAGATTCTTATTTTTGGGGGGTGGATGCTCAGGAAATTCCAGGGGGAAAACCTGAGGTCTGATTAGCCTTGCCATCAGAGCTCTGCCACATGACCTTGTCACGGGTGGAATTCCTCACGCTGGCTCCCAGCAAATCCTCATGGGAAAGAAATGCAAAAAAGCAAAATGGCTGTCTGGGGAGGCCTTACAAATAGCTGTGAAAAGAAGAGAAACGAAAAGCAAAGGCGAAAAGGAAAGATATAAGCATCTGAATGCAGAGTTCCAAAGAATAGCAAGAGGAGATAAGAAAGCCTTCCTCAGTGATCAATGCAAAAATATAGAGAAAAACAACAGAATGGGAAAGACTAGAAATCTCTTCAAGAAAATTAGAGATACCAAGGGAACATTTCACTCAAATATATGTATATATTCATGTATATATACACATTTTATATATGTGTGTGTGTGTGTGTGTGTGTGTGTGTGTATACAAATCATGTCTTAATCTAATTGTTGGCTTCTAGGCACTTGGGTTGCTTCCATATCTTGGCTGCTATAAATAGTGCTGCTATGACTATTGTGGTTCATGTATCATTTTAAATTAGTGCTCTCATTTTTTCCAGATATATGAGCAGAAGTGGAATTAATGGATCAATTCTATTTTCAGTCTTTTGATGAACCTCCATAGTGTTTTCCATAGTTGTTGAACCAATTTACATTCACACCAACAGTGCACTAGTGTTCCCTTTTCTACACATCCTTTCCAACATTTGTATTTATAGCCTTTCTGAAGATAGTCTTTCTGACTGGTGTGAGGTATACCTCATTGTGGTTCTGATTTGCTTTTATCTATATTAGTGATATTGAACATCTTTTCTGGTACTGTTTCGATATTCTTAGGAAAAATGTCTATACAGGTCTTCTGCCCATTTTTGATTAAATTATTTCTTTTTTTGATATTGAGTTGCATAAGCTATTTATATATTTTTAATATTATTAACCCCTTGTCAATCATATTTTAAAATTACCAATTTGCTCTTTGCCAAGCTTGTTTATAACCTATATGCAGGTCAGGAAGCAACAGTTAGAACTGGACATGGAACAACAGACTGGTTCCAAATAGGAAAAGGAGTACATCAAGGCTGTATATTGTCACCTTGTTTATTTAACTTATATGCAGAGTACATCATGAGAAATGCTGGGCTGGAAGAAGCACAAGCTGGAATCAAGATTGCCAGGAGAAATATCATTAACCTCAGATATGCCAATGACACTACCCTTATAGCAGAAAATGAAGAGGAACTAAAAAGCCTCTTGATGAAAGTGAAAGAGGAGAGTGAAAAAGTTGGGTTAAAGCTCAACATTCAGAAAACGAAGATCATGGCATCTAGTCCCATCACTTCATGGGAAATAGATGGGGAAACAATGGAAACAGTATCAGACTTTATTTTTCGGGGGACTCCAAAATCACTGCAGATGGTGATTGCAGCCATGAAATTAATAGACACTTACTCCTTGGAAGGAAAGTTATAATCAACCTAGATAGCATATTGAAAAGCAGAGACATTACTTTGCCAACTAAAGTCCGTCTAGTCAAGGCTATGGTTTTTCCTGTGGTCATGTATGGATGTGAGAGTTGGACTGTGAAGAAGGCTGAGCACTGAAGAATTGCTTTTGAACTGTGGTGTTGGAGAAGACTCTTGAGAGTCCCTTGGACTGCAAGGAGATCCAACCAGTCCATTCTGAAGGAGATCAGCCCTGGGATTTCTTTGGAAGGAATGATGATAAAGCTGAAACTCCAGTACTTTGGCCACCTCATGTGAAGAGTTGACTCATTGGAAAAGACTCTGATGCTGGGAGGGATTGGGGGCAGGAGGAGAAGGGGACGACCGAGGATGAGATGGCTGGATGGCATCACCGACTTGATGCATGTGAGTCTGAGTGAACTCTGGGAGTTGTTGATGGACAGGGAGGCCTGGCGTGCTGCAATTCATGGGGCCACAAAGAGTCGGACACGACTGAGCGACTGAACTGAACTGCACTGATTTTTTTGTTTTTATTAGATTATATACACATTAAGAATTTGTTGTGTCTTCTTGGAAAATTGACCCATTTCTAATATGTAATACCTCTCTTTATTCCTGATAGTTTTCCTTGCATTGAACTCTGAACCATCTGAATTTAAGGTAGCTAACATAGTTTTCTTTTGTTTGGTGTTGACGTAATATAATTCCCTGCATTCTTTTAATATTAATCCGTGTGTGCTTTTATTTTTGCAATGGGTTTCTTTTAGATAGGCATGTTCCCTCTTGTTTTTACATCTAGTCTGGAAATTTATGTATTTTATTGTTATATTTAGGGTATTGATGTTCAGTGTGGGTCATACAGTTAGATTAATAAATATCATATCTATTACTGTTTTTTTACTGCTGCTTTTCACTTTTGTTCTATTTTTCTCTTCTATTCTTTTCACCATTTGTGGTTTTAAGTGAGCGTTTTATATTATTCTATTGTTTTTACTTTCTTAACATATCAAATATACTGCCTTTTAAGTTTTTTAAACTGGTTGTCTTAGTACTGTCAATATATTTTTACCACTAACCCAAGTACGCTTTTAGATAACACACTTCACAGGGAGTGGAAATACCATGTTGCTGTTGCCGTTCTTCAGCTGCTAAATATCGTCTGGCTCTTTGGGCCCTCATGGACTGCAGCATGTCAGGCTTAGTCCTTCACTATCTCCCAGAGCTTACTCAAACTCATGTCCATTGAGTCGGTGATGCCATTCAAACATCTCATCTTCTGTTGCCCCCTTTTCCTCTTGCCCTCAATCTTTCCCAACATCAGGGTCTTCTCCAATGAACTGGTTCTTCACATAAAGTTGGCAAAGTATTAGAGCTTCAGCTTCAGAATCAGTTCTTCCAATGAATATTCAGGGTTGATTTCCTTTAGGATTGATTGGTTTGATCTCCTTCCTGTCCATGGGGCTTTAAAGAGTCTTCTCCAGCACCACAACTTGAAAGCATCAATTCTTCAGTGCTAAGCCTTCTTTATGGTCCAAATCTCACATCCATACAAGGCCACCGGAAAAAACCATAGCTTTGACTATAAAGACCTTTGTTGGAAAAGTGCTATCTTTGCTTTTTTATATGTTGTCTAGGTTTGTCATGGCTTTTCTTCCAAGGAGCAAGCATCTTTTAATTTTGTGGATAGTCACCATCCACAGCAATTTTGGAGTCCAAGAAAATAAAAACCGCCACTGTTTTCACATTTTCTTCACCTGTTTGCCATGAAGTGATGGAACTGGATGCCATTATCTTAGTTTTGTGAATGTTGAGTTTTAAGCCAGCCGTTTCACTCTCCTCTCTCACCCTCATCAAGAGGCTCTTTAATTCATCTTCACTTTCTGCCATTAGAGTAGTATCATCTGCATATCTGAGGATGTTGATTTATCCTAGCAGTCTTAATTCCAGCTTGTGATTCATCCAGCCTGGCATTTTGCATAATGTATTCTGCATATAAGTTAAATAAGTGGGATGACAATATTCAGCCTTAATGTACTCTTTTCCCAATTTTGAACCACTGTTCCATGTATAGGTTCTAACTGCTACTTCTTGACCTGCATACAGGTTTCTTAGGAGACAAGGTGATCAGGTGTTCTCATTTCTTTAAGAATTTTTCGCAGTTTGTGTGATCCATACAGTCAAAGACTTTAGTGTAGTCAGAGAAGAAGTAAATCTTTCTTACTGGAATTCCTTTGCTTTTTCTATGATCCAACGAATGTTGACGATTTTATCTCTACTTCCTTTGTCTTTTCTAAATCCAGCTGGTACATCTGAGAGTTCTTGGTTCACATACTGTAGAAGCCTAGCTTAAAAGATTATGAACATTATCTTATTAGCATTTGAAATGAGTGCAATTGTATGGTAGTTTGAACATTCTTTGGCATCACCCTTCTTTGGGATTGGAATAAAAACTGACTGGAGTCCTGTAGACACTGCTGAATTTTCCAAATTTGCTGACATATTGCATACAGCACTTTAACATCATCATCTTTTAGGGTTTGAAATAGCTCAGCAGGAATTTCATCATCTCCATTAGCTTTGTTCATAAGGAAGTACCTTACAATAACAAAATACTCCAAATTCCTTCCTCAGGTCCTTTGTATAATCACAGTCATTCATTTTAGTTATACATGACATACATGGTTGCTGCTATTATTTTGGACAAAAATTTGTTTGTTAGACCAACTGAAAAAAATAAAAGTGCTTATTGATCTTGCTTATTTTTCTCTGATGCTCTACCTTTCTATATGTAGAAATGAGGTAATGATTTGCATAGATTTCCTTCTCTCTGAAGATTTTTTTTTTGCATTTCTTGTAAAGCAGGTCTACTCTAAAGCAACAAATTTTTTTCAAAGTTTTCCTGAGAAAGTATTCATTTCTTCTTCATTGTTAAAAGACAATTTTAAAGAATGCAGAATTCTAGATTGGAGCAGTTGGTTTTTGTTTAAATTCTCTCAACACTTTAAATGATTTACTTCATTCTCCTATTGCTTGTATGGTTTTGAGGAAAGGTTGAAGATAATTACATTCCACTTTTTTTCAAAAACCATACAAGCAAGAGGAGAATGAAGTGAAATATTTAAATTGTTTAGAGAAATAAAACCCAAACTCCAATCCAGAATTCTATATTCTGTAAAATTGTCCTTTAACAGTGAAGGAGAAATAAATACTTTCTCAGGCAAACACTGAGAACATTTATTGCTTTATAGTAGACCTGCTTTATAAGAAATTAAAAAAAATTCTTCAGAGAGAAGGAAATTATTATAGATCATTAATACATATCTACATATAGAAAGCTAGAACATCAGAGAAAAATATACAAAGTCAAATAAAATAGAAAAGGGAGAAGTGGAAGCAGGGACAGATTTTATTTTCTTGATTTCCAAAATTACTGAAGGCAGTGACTACAGCCATAAAATTCAAAGACACTTGCTCCTTGGAAGAAAACCTATGACAAACATAGACTATTTTAAACAGAGACGTTACTTTGCTGACAAATGTCCATATAGTCAAAGCTATGGTCTTCTCAGTAGTCATGTATGGATGTGTGAGTTGGAAAATAAAAAGGCTGAGTGCCAAAGAATTGATGCTCTGGTGTAGACACTTGAGAATCCCTTGGACTGCAAGGAGATCAAACCAGTCAATCTTAAAAGAAATCAACCTTGAATATTCATTGAAAAGACTGATGCTGAAGCTCCAAAACTTTGGCCACCAGACATGAACAGCTGACTGACTGGAAAAGGCCCTGATACTGGGAAAAATTGAAGGCAAAAAGGGAAAGGGGATGGCAGAGGATGAGGTGGTTAGATAGTATCGCTGAAACAATGACCATGAATTTGAGCATACTCCAGGGGATAGTGGTGGACAGAGGAGCCAGGCATCCATGAGGTTGCAAAGAGTCAGATATGACTTAGCAACTGAAAGACAACAATAAAATTCTTATCTTAGCTCTTCTATAGGTAAGGTTTCTGTCAAGACTCTGTCTTTGACTTTCTGCAGTTTGACTGTAAAAGGTCTAGGTAGGATTTTTGGCATTTATTCTTTCTGATGCTCTCTGACCTTCCTAGATCTGTGGTTTAGTGTCTGATATTAGTTTGATGACATTCTCCAATACTATTTCTTCAGAAATATCTTCCATTTCTTTCTCCTTGTAGTATTCTCATTACATGTACATCGTGTTTTACCTTTTATCATTGTCCTAATGTACTTGAATTTTCTGCGTTATATTTTTCTTTACTTTTTAGTTTGAGAAGTTTCTATTAACTTATATTGATGTATTCTCAAGCTCAGAGATTCCTTCACCAGCAATTTCCATTTTAATAATGAGCCCGTTGAAGATATTCTTCATTCCTGTTGTAGTGTTTTTAACCTTTTGCCTTTTTTTTCCCCAAGATTTCAAGCTTACTGCCTATATTATGTGTTTGTTCTTGCATGTTGCCTACTTTTTCCATGGTGGCCTGTCTATTGAAAAAAAAATGCACAAGCTAAAAGCTGAGAATTTAATTTTATTCTGCAGACATTCTGAGGACTTCAAGCCCAGGAGATAGTATTTCAGATAATGCTGAGAAAACTGCTCTGAGGAGGTGGTGGAAGAGGGGGTAATATTTATTGTTAATTAAAGAAAACCAGATATCTTAAGGAATTTAATTTTTTTCTGTATATGGGAAGATGCAAGAGTCTCGGCTCACTGAAATAATTCCTTTATACTGCACCTCAGGAATCTGGGGCCAGCATCCTGTGTTTTCTCATCCTGAGTTTCTTCAAGTTGCACATCAAGAGTGACTGTAGTCTCATGACCAGCAGGTATTCCTTGTTTCCATCATGAGTTCCCCCAAGGCTCAGCATTAGGGGTGATGATAATCTTTGATGTTTGCACATCCTTTGCTTACTGCTGTGGGAGGCAGCATTCTTAACTGATAAGCCTTTAGCAAATTAATCACAGTATTGTTTTTTAATTTATGGTCTAAAATATCCAACTTATTTGCCATGCCTCACTCTAGTACTGATGTTTTCTCTGTTCTTTCAAAATTTTTTTGGCAACCTTTTATTATTCCTTACAACTTTTTGTTGAAAGCTAGATATGATGAGTAGGTTAAAAGGAACTCCAATAAATAGACTTTAGTATTGGAAGAACTGTACAAAAAAGATCTTCACGACTCAGATAATCATGATGATGTGATCACTCATCTAGAGCCAGACATCTTGGAATGTGAAGTCAAGTGGGCCTTAGAAAGCATCACTATGAACAAAGCTAGTGGAGGTGATGGAATTCCAGTTGAGCTGTTTCAAATCCTGAAAGATGATCCTGTGAAAGTGCTGCACTCAATATGCCAGCAAATTTGGAAAACTCAGCAGTGGCCACAGGACTGGAAAAGGTCAGTTTTCATTCCAATTCCAAAGAAAGGCAATGCCAAAGAATGCTCAAACTACCGCACAATTGCACTCATCTCACATGCTAGTAAAGTAATGCTCAAAATTCTCAAAGCCAGGCTTCAGCAATATGTGAACCGTGAACTCCCTGATGTTCAAGCTGGTTTTAGAAAAGGCAGAGGAACCAGAGATCAAATTGCCAACATCCGCTGGATCATGCAAAAAGCAAGAGAGTTCCAGAAAAACATCTATTTCTGCTGTATTGACTATGCCAAAGCCTTTGACTGTGTGGATCACAATAAACTGTGGAAAATTCTGAAAGAGATGGGAATACCAGACCACCTAACCTGCCTCTTGAGAAATCTGTATGCAGGTCAGGAAACAACACTTAGAACTGGACATGGGACAACAGACTGGTTCCAAATAGGAAAAGGAGGACGTCAAGGCTGTATGTTGTCACCCTGCTTATTTCACTTATATGCAGAGTACATCATGAGAAACGCTAGACTGGAAGAAAACCAAGCTGAAATCAAGATTGCCAGGAGAAATATCAATAACAGATATGCAGATGACACCACCCTTATGGCAGAAAGTGAAGAGGGGCTAAAACGCCTCTTGATGAAAGTGAAAGTTGAGAGTGAACAAGTTGGCTTAAAGCTCAACATTCAGAAAACGAAGATCATGGCATCTGGTCCCATCATTTCATGGCAGATGATGGGGAAACAGTGGAAACGTGTCAGACTTTATTTTTGGGGGCTCCAAAATCACTGCAGATGGTGACTGCAGCCATGAAATTAAAAGATGCTTACTTCTTGGAGGAAAAGTTATGACCAACCTAGATAGCATATTCAAAAGCAGAGACATTACTTTGCCGCCTAAGGTCCATCTAGTCAAGGCTATGGTTTTTCCTGTGGTCATGTATGAATCTGAGAGTTGGACTGTGAAGAAGGTTGAGTGCCGAAGAATTGATGCTTTTGAACTGTGGTGTTGGAGAAGACTCTTGAGAGCCCCTTGGACTGCAAGGAGATCCAACCAGTCCATTCTGAAGGAGATCAGCCCTGGGATTTCTCTGGAAGGAATGATGCTAAAGCTGAAACTCCAGTACTTTGGCCACGTCATACGAAGAGTTGACTCATTGCAAAATACTCGACTCATTGGAAAAGACTTTGATGCTGGGAGGGATTGAGGGCAGGAGGAGAAGGGGACGACCGAGGATGAGATGGCTGGATGGCATCACGGACTCGATGGACGTGAGTCTGAGTGAACTCCTGGAGATGGTGATGGACAGGGAGGCCTGGCGTGCTGCAATTCATGGGGTCGCAAAGAGTCGTACACGACTGAGAAACTGAACTGAACTGAACTGAACTGAATGTGGTATGAAAGTCCAGATGGAGAGAAAGCATTCTCTAGTCTTATGGCCAGTTCTTAGTCTTTTAGTGAGCCTGAGTCCCATGGCTGTAAACTTCACAAGTATCTTTTAGTTCTCTTCCTCCTGCTAAGGATAATGAAAATGACTGGGACTGGGTATTTAACTTATCTCAAGTTAGTTAGCTTTGATAAAATTCCAAAAGGTTAGCCCTTGGTAATACATTTTCTCCTGAAGGAAAGCCTTGTTAAGAACAATAAAATGTTCTGTCATATTTCAAAGTTACATTCCCATTCCATGTCAGAATCTCTGATATATTTCAAAGTTAACACGCCCATTCCATGTTGGAAGCTCTGACATATTTGAAAGTTACATTCCCATTCCATGTTGGAAGTCCAAAGGAAATTTTCTTTGATTTTTGCTATGAGAATCTAGTAGAGATCCAGAACAAAATACTCACAAAAGCAAGGGGACTCCCCAGGAGTTTTTAAGTCTCAGGTTTCTCGGTTTCTCCACTCTGAGCCTCCAAATATTTTTAAATTATGGTTCAGATTTTTCTAACCTGGTATGGATTCCTACAGAGTTTTCTGCTTGGAAGGGGTTCTGCTTTGGTAAAATGTGATTTTTTTTCATTTTTCTGTCTCTCAATCACTGCAGATGGTGACTGCAGCTATGAAATTCAAAGATGCTTGCTCCTTGGAAGAAAAGCTATGACCAACCTAGATAGCATATTAAAAAGCAGAGACATTACTTCGCCAACAAAGGTCCATCTAGTCAAGGCTATGGTTTTTCCAGTGGTCATGTATGGATGTGAGAGTTGGACTGTGAAGAAGGCTGAATGCCGAAAAATTGATGCTTTTGAACTGTGGTGTTGGAGAAGACTCTTGAGAGTCCCTTGGACTGAAGGAGATCCAACCCGTCTATGAAAGTCAGTCCTGAATATTCACTGGAAAGACATGATGCGAAGAGCTGACTCACTAGAAAAGACCCTGATGCTGGGAAAGATTGAAGGCAGGAGGAGAAGGGAATGACAGAGGATGAGATGGTTGGATGGCATCCCTAACTCGATGGACATGAGTTTGAGTATGCTCTGGGAGTTGGTGATGGATAGGGAAGCCTGCTGTGCTGCAGTCCATGGAGTCGCAAAGAATCGAACCCTACTGAGTGACTGAACTGAACTGAAATGATTAGGTCATGAAACAAAGTAAGACCGTTGCAGTTTGTGCAATTACTGCAAGAAACAGAAAACTAAGATGTGAATTGCAAACTCTTTGGGCAAGACAATTTTTACAACTAGAGCAAAGATGCAACCCAGAAAGTTTGTAATAGGATTTATAGGATGGCATATCCTCTTGATAACACAATCTTTATCATTGACATATGCATCCTGTAACTTCACTAGAGGGAGTAAAAGACTATTGACAGTTGAAACAAATATGACATAGAGACTACATGAAAAAAGTTTCAACACCACAAAATTATGACTTAGCAGTACTTTGGACTTCCCTGGTGGCTCAGACAGTAAAGCGTCTGCCTACAATGTGGAAGACCTGGGTTCTATCCCTGAGTCAGGAAGACCCTCTGGAGAAGAAAATGGCAACCCACTCCAGTACTCTTGCCTGAAAAATCCCATGGACGGAGGAGGCTGGTTAGCTACAGTCCATGAGGTCACAGAGTCGGATGTGACTGAGCGACTTTACTATAGATAAAAAGAAAATATGTCTTAAGACAGTCACTAGATGACTACTTCTCATGAACTTCTGCATATTTTTCTAAATAAATTGGCTTTCTTCTTCCTCACAATGAAACATCAAAGTTTGTTCAGTTTGAAACGTTGTGCTTATTACAATAGCTTTTTTTTAGTTTCCAATTTCCTTGTCTTTACAGAGAAGACTTTCAGTTTATTGTTGTACTAGAATTTTCATACACACATACACAAACAC
Organism: Capra hircus; assembly: GCF_001704415.2. NCBI lineage: Eukaryota > Metazoa > Chordata > Mammalia > Artiodactyla > Bovidae > Capra > Capra hircus. The sequence continues at coordinate 21,461,324 of NW_017189517.1, read as the reverse complement.
ACCCAGACATTACTTTTAATGAATTAACACATCTTTCTTGCTTATTTGAGCAGATTTGGTACATATATGTTGTGAAATCTAATTGCTTTCTTTAAAATAAGAATAATGAGCAAACAAATCCTTCATTCCTTATTAAAAACAAAATATCCTTCTGTGGTGGTACATGAGATGCAGGCAAAAATGTAATGATTATTTCAGGGATCGCAGTAAATAAGTAGGAACCTGACTGTGCCATTGATTTTATATTGACCTTGGATAGGCTGCTGATTCTTTTACTTTTCATTTTATATATTAACTTGAAATAGATTACTAACCCATTCCCAAGTCTTTTTATGAATACTATTTTAATGCAAGTTCATATTTAAAGGCAAAGATAAATTCAAGTATATACAGTAAACATTTCTAATTATTTTCTTATTCTTTTATCAAGTCATAATTTTCTTTTTGCTTTTCCCTTAGAATTATTTTCTGTGTGCCTGTGTGTGTTTGACCCAGAGGGATGGTATGGGGAGGGAGGAGGGAGGGGGGTTCAGGATGGGGAACACCTGTATACCTGTGGTGGATTCATGTTGATGTATGGCAAAACCAATACAATATTATAAAGTAATTAACCTCCAATTAAAATAAATAAATTTATATAAAAAAACAATAGCTCTTTCAATGTTCATTTTAAAATGTCTGTATATTTTTTGTATATGTTTTGATTTAGTTCATAGAGTATGTGTTCTACAAAAGTGTCTTAGCTCTTTAACAGATATTCATTTAAGTGAAAACCACTGTAATTTGTTAGTTTTCTATGATAATTCAAGATGTTCCTCATATTCTGATTTAAAGGTTGAAAAGGAATAATTTGCATATATTTTCAGAGTTGAACATGCTGAGAGGCAGAGAATAAGATGTTGTTAATAAGTCATTCATTACATATACTAGTTTTTAAGAACCATTTTTAAGTTCAAATTTTTAACATGGTTCAAGATAATAGCTATGTTTAGAGCTGCTGCTGCAGTTCAGATGATTTGACTTTAATATTTGTCGTGTGGTTAGTTTGCAAAGACACTTTTTTTTTTTTAAATGACAAAGCCTGCTACTGATTCTAGGAAAGAAGAAACTTCTTATTTAAAATCTACCATATCTCACATCAGTGGATAGAAGACATTTTAATGCAGTATTTGTCAATGTCTCCTATGGAATTGAGTTTTTAAAGTTTTGCCTAAAAACATTCTAGTCTATTTTCAGTGACTTGAAAAATATGTAAAATGGTTCCAAGAAATAAATCATTACATTTATGAATGCTTTTCTCTGAATGCATTTTCCCAAACATCTCTAAATAATATATGCAATTCTATCTATAAAATGAATATGTATTTGTTTAAAAAATAAGAAATTGAAAAGTGTGAAAAATAATAATCTATTGATAGACTAAAACTTGTAATAATTTGGCTTATTTTATGCCATTAAGTTTCTATTCAACTATGTATAATATAGTTGGACCCATGTTCCATATACAGTTTTTTTTTTTTTAAACTTGCATAATGAAGAATTTGCCTGGCCTTTGTCCCTGGAATGTAGCCTCTATTTTTTTTTTTTTGTAATTTTCCTAGTGATAGGTGTGTCTTTGTTATTCATCTTGGGCCCCTCCAAACACATTCAGATCATGCTGATAAGATGACTAATGGTGGATCCATAGAGAGCTTAGGGCAATACAATGATATAGCATGGGGGCTGGTCATGGAAGAAAGGTCAATTATGTTATTAGAGAGTTGGAGCTTTGGACCATATGATATTTGCCTTTCCTCCATAGAGGGAAAAAACGGCTGGAGATTAGTTTCAATCAAGTGACTAATAATTTAGTATATCATGCCTATATAATGAAACTCTCCCCAGCATACAGACACCAAAAGTCGGATGAGATCCCTTGATGCAGAAACATTACTCCTTGTAGCCACACATTGGTATGCCAGGAGGGTGACTTGCCTGAATCCTAAGAACGAGGAAAATTAAAACTTAAAAGGTCCTCTCATACCTCATCTTATACATCTCTCCTTTACCTGATTTTGAATTGTTTAATTTTGCTATAACAAACTACAACTATATGTATAGCATTTTCCTTATTGTTGTCACTATAGTGAATTATTGACTCTAAGGGGAAGGATTTCCAATATTATAGCCAAATTTTCAGAATTATAGGAGGCCTGAGATCCCTTAAACTTACAGTTGATGTCTGAAATAAGTAGTCTTGTTCAGAATTGCACCTTTAACCTGTGTCATTTTGTCCAAATCCACTGAGTTGTATCAGAAGTCATTGCACAGTTTTATAATAATAATTTCCAGTATAGGTTGAATGCCTCAAACAAAAGACAAAGACTGGCTGAAAGGATACAAAAACAAGACCCCTATATATGTTGTCTACAGAGACCCACCTCAAAACAGGGGACACATACAGACTGAAAGTGAAGGGCTGGAAGAAGATTTTCCATGCAAATAGAGACAAAAAGAAAGCAGGAGTAGCAATACTCATATCAAATAAAATAGACTTTAAAACAAAGGCTGTGAAAAGAGACAAAAAAGGACACTACATAATAATCAAAGGATCAATCCAAGAAGAAGATATAACAATTATAAATATATATGCACCCAACATAGGAGCACCGCAATATGCAAGACAAATGCTAACAAGTATGAAAGGGGAAATTAACAATAACACAATAATAATGGGAGACTTTAATACCCCACTCACACCTATGGACAGATCAACTAAACAGAAAATTAACAAAGAAATGCAAACTTTAAATGATATAATAGACCAGTTAGACCTAATTGATATCTATAGGACATTTCACCCCAAAACAACGAATTTCACCTTTTTCTCAAGCTCACACGGAACCTTCTCCAGGATAGATCACATCCTGGGTCATAAATCTAGCCTTGGTACATTTAAAAAAAATGAAATCATTCCAAGTATCTTTTCTGAAAACAATGCAGTAAGATTAGATCTCAATTACAGGAGAAAAAATTATTAAAAATTCCAATATATGGAGGCTGAACAACACGCTGCTGAATAACCAACAAATCACAGAAGAAATCGAAAAAGAAATAAAAATATGCATAGAAATGAATGAAAATGAAAACACAACAACCCAAAACCCGTGGGACACTGTAAAAGTAGTGCTAAGGGGAAAGTTCATAGCAATACAGGCATACCTCAAGAAAAAAAAAAGTCAAATAAATAACCTAACTCTATACCTAAAGCAACTAGAAAAGGAAGAAATGAAGAACCCCAGGGTTAGTAGAAAGAAAGAAATCTTAAAAATTAGGGCAGAAATAAATGCAAAAGAAACAAAAGAGACCATAGCAAAAATCAACAAAGCCAAAAGCTGGTTCTTTGAAAGGATAAATACAATTGACAAACCATTAGCCAGACTCATCAAGAAACAAAGGGAGAAAAATCAAATCAATAAAATTAGAAATGAAAATGGAGAGATCACAACACACAAAACAGAAATACAAAAGATCAGAAGAGACTGCTGTCAGCAAGTATATGTCAATAAAATGGACAATGTGCAAGAAATGGACAAATTCTTAGAAAAGTACAAGTTTCCAAAACTGAATCAGGAAGAAATAGAAAATCTTAACAGACCCATCACAAGCACAGAAATTGAAACTGTAATCAGAAATTTTCCAGCAAACAAAAGCCCAGGTACAGATGGCTACACAGCTGAATTCTACCAAAAATTTAGAGAAGAGCAAACACCTATCTTATTCAAACTCTTCCAGAAAATTGCAGAGGAAGGTAAACTTCCAAACTCATTCTATGAGGCCACCATCACCCTAATACCAAAACCTGACAAAGATGCCACAAAAAAAGAAAACTACAGGCCAATATCACTGATGAACATAGATGCAAAAATCCTCAACAAAATTCTAGCAATCAGAATCCAACAACACATTTAAAAGGTCATACACCATGACCAAGTGGGCTTTATCCCAGGGATGCAAGGATTCTTCAATATCTGCAAATTAATCAATGTAATACACCACATTAATAAATTGAAAAATAAAACCATATTATTATCTTAATAGATGCAGAGAAAACCTTTGAAAAATTCAACATCCATTTATGGTAAAAACTGTTTAGAAAGCAGGAATAGAAGGAACATAACTCAATATAATAAAAGCTATATATGAGAAACCCACAGCAAACATTATCCTCAATGGTGAAAAATTGAAAGCATTTCCCCTAAAGTCAAGAACAAGACAAGGGTGGCCACTTTCACCATTACTATTCAACATAGTTTTGGAAGTTTTGGCCACAGCAATCAGAGCAGAAAAATAAAAGAAATCCGAATTGGAAAAGAAGAAGTAAAACTTTCACTGTTTGCAGATGACATGATCCTCTACATAGAAAACCCTAAAGACTCCACCAGAAAATTACTAGAGCTCATCAATGAATATAGTAAAGTTAAAGGATATAAAATCAACACACAGAAATCCCTTGCATTCCTATACACTAATAATGAGAAAATAGAAAGAGAAATGAAGGAAACAATCCCATTCACCATTGCAACGAAAAAAAGAAAATACTTAAGAATAAATTAAAGATTTTAAAATTAAAAAAAAAAAGAATATATCTACCTAAAGAAACTAAAGACCTATATATAGAAAACTATAAAACACTGGTGAAAGAAATCAAAGAGGACACTAATAGATGGAGAAATATACCATGTTCATGGATCAGAAGAATTAATATAGTGAAAACGAGTATACTACCCAAAGCAATTTATAGATTCAATGCAATCCCTAACAAGCTACTAACAGTATTTTTCACAGAGCTAGAACAAATAATTTCACAATTTGTATGGAAATACAAAAAATCTTGAATAGCCAAAGCGATCTTGAGAAAGAAGATTGGAACTGGAGGAATGAACCTGCCTGACTTCAGACTCTACTACAAAGCCACACTCATCAAGACAGTATGGAACTGGCACAAAGACAGAAATATAGATCAATGGAACAAAATAGAAAGCCCAGAGACAAATCCATGCACCTATGGACACCTTATCATTGACAAAGGAAGCAAGAATATACAATGGAGAAAAGACAATCTCTTTAACAAGTGGTGCTGGGAAAACTGGGCAACCACTTGTAAAAGAATGAAACTAGAACACTTTCTAACACCATACACAAAAATAAACTCAAAATGGATTAAAGATCTAAACGTAAGACCAGAAACTATAAAACTCCTAGAGGAGAACATAGGCAAAACACTCTCCGACATACATCACAACAGGATCCTCTAAGACACACCACCCAGAATATTGGAAATGAAAGCAAAAATAAACAAATGGGACCTAATTAAACTTAAAATCTTCTGCACAACAAAGGAAACTATAAGCAAGGTGAAAAGACAGCCTTCAGAATGGGAGAAAATAATAGCAAATGAACCAACTGACAAAGAACTAATCACAAAAATACACAAGCAACTCCTGCAGCTCAATTCCAGAAAAATAAACGACCCAATCAAAAAATGGGCCAAAGAACTAAATAGACATTTCTCCCAAGAAGACATACAGATGGCTAACAAACACATGAAAAGATGCTCAACATCACTCATTATCAGAGAAATGCAAATCAAAACCACAATGAGGTACCATTTCACGCGAGTCTGAATGGCTGTGATCCAAAAGTCTACAAGCAATAAATTCTGGGGAGGGTGTAGAGGAAAGGGAACCCTCTTACACTGTGGGTGAGAATGCAAACTAGTACAGCCACTATGGAGAACAGTGTGGAGATTCCTTAAAAAACTGGAACTAGAACTGCCTTATTACCAAGCAATCCTCCTGCTGGGCATACACACTGAGGAAACCAGAATTGAAAGAGACACGTGTACCCCAATGTTCATCGCAGCATTGTTTATAATAACCAGGACATGGAAGCAACCTAGATGTCCATCAGCAGATGAATGGATAAGAATGCTGTGGTATATATACACAATGGAGTATTACTCAGCCATTAAAAAGAATACATTTGATTCAGTTCTAATGAAGTGGATGAAACTGGAGCCAATTATACAGAGTGAAGTAAGCCAGAAAGAAAAACACCAATACAGTATACTAACACATATATATGGAATTTAGAAAGATGGTAATGATAACCCTGTGTGCGAGATAGCAAAAGAGACACAGATGTATAGAACAGTCTTTTGGACTCTGTGGGAGAGGGCGAGGGTGGGATGATTTGGGAGAATTACATTGAAACATGTATTATATCATATGAAATGAATCGCCAGTCCAGGTTCGATGCATAATACTGGATGCTTGGGGCTGGTGCACTGAGACAACCCAGAGGGATGGTACGGGGAGGGAGGAGGGAGGAGTGAGATGGGTTCAGGATGGGGAACACGTGTATACCTGTGGCAGATTCATGTTAATGTATGACAAAACCAATATGATATTGTAAAATAATTAACCTCCAATTAAAATAAATAAATTTATATTAAAAAATTAGTCGTATGCCATGGAACCTTTCTCAAAATATGTCCTGGAGAGTATGATCCTCTAAATAAGTGATTAAAAATACTGGGAAGAGGAAACCATGGCACTCTGAACAGCATCCAACAAAATAAAAGAGCAAAATAATCCACAGAAAGTTCGTGAAGGGCAGTTCTGAAATGGTAGCCAGAAAGGAATTCTAGACAGCAAGGAGCCAAGTTTGCAGTAGGTAATAAAGCTCCAGGCGGGGTCTCTTCAAAGAGATGAAATTGATAGAATGTGTGTGAATGTATTAAAAATAGAGACTTATACCTGGAGAATGTGAAGTTCAATTAATAAAGTACATAGCAACAAACCAACAAGAAGGAAAATGATTACTACACTATGATGAATAACATGTTGTACAAGAGAAAAAAGAAATAATAATGGTAAAGTAATTGATTGATTTTACAAAGTTTTAATAAAAGCACCGAGTAATGTTCTAGCTAGAATTGCAATGTAACTCATGGGAAAATGAGAGGAATTTGAGAAATATGTGTATGCATTTGTGTATATATTTGTGTGTGTGTGTGTGTGCGTTTTTAATTGGGTGGGGAAAGTATAAAAGAGGACTGAATTTAATGTCAGTTCTTGGGACTTCCCTGGTGGTAGTGGATAAGAATCTGCCTGTCAATGCAGGGGACATGGGTTCAATCCCTGATCTGGGGAGATTCCACATTCTGCAGAGTAACAAATCTTTGCTCCACAGCTACTGAGCCTGTGCTCTAGAGAATGCACATTTCAACTTCTGAGCCCATATGATGCAGCTACTGAAGTCTGTGTGCCTAGTGCCCATACTCCACAACAAAAGAAGCCACTACAATGAGAAGCCCACACTCCACAACAAAAAGTAGCCCCCATTCACAACAACTAGAGAAATCCCAAGCAAACAGAGGAAGACTCAGTGCCACCAAAAAAAAATGCATAAGTAACATCAGTTATTAATTTGTATTGCACATATGTTCAATAGATATACTGCTATCATAAGTTTGGAATATATCATTTGGATTGTATAAATATATTGTCTTTCTGTTTTCAAATAACTTATTTTACAGGTAATGAAGAGTCTATAAACAAGGAATATAGATTGACCAACTGCACATTGCTAAAAACAATGAAGCTCAACTGTCACTTTTAAAGGAAAACTGAAGGCAAATATTTGGAAAAATGTTAAGCTTATACATTTGCATTTTACTGCTCTCTGTCCTCTTCCAAGACAAATTTCTGGCTTTTTTCTTTTTTTCTTTTTTTTTTTTTTTTAGGAAATCGATGTCCCTTTCCCATTTAAGATATGAGTTGAAAATTAGTTTGTCTTAAAAGCCTTCCCTGATTCATCCTACTCCACACTAAACACGTGTTCCTTTATGTTATTTTAGCACATGTTTGTATTCAGCACTTTTCCCACTTTTTAATGTATTACTTCACTCTTAGCTCAAGGTATTACTTGTATTTATAGCTTTTCTTTTCTAAGTAGACAGTCAACTTGTTAAAATAGTTTTGTACCTCATTTCCTATTACACTTACTAATCCTGTGATAGGTTAAAAATCATTTATATCTTAAAATGCATTAGGGAATTTTAGCAATTTTATCTTTAAGTCTAAAGTCAGAGTACAAGCAATCCTTCCCAAAACATGGATCAGAGCCAATATTCCTTCAGTCAGTAACATGTCTTTATTATTGTCTATGTGTTCATTGATGTGTCAAATGCTGAAAATACAAAAAAACATTTTAAATTCAATGCAGCTCTTTATACTGCCTCACATGAAAATAAGATGAATATCAGATTCACAGTTTGGGACAATAATAAACGAGCTAAACATGATCAACAGGCTAGCAGTCTAGTGTGTAATCAGATAAGTAAATGTAAAGCTATAATATGTTAAGAGAAAGAGAAGATGTGAGGAACTTTGTGGCAGAGGATGAGGAAAAAGATGTAGATTCTGTTCGACGTGATCATGATAAAAAAACTACAATGAGGTATCACCTCACATAAGTCAGATGATCACATAATCATCAAAAAATCTATGAATCAAAAATGCTGGAGAAGATTTGGAGAAAAGGGAACCCTCCTCCACTGTTGGTGAGGATGTAAACTGATACAGTCATTATGGAGAACAGTGTGGAGATTCCTTAAAAACCTAAGAATAAATCTACCATATGACCCAGCAAACTCACTACTAGGCATATACCTTGAGAAAATCATAATTGAGAAAGACACATACACTCCAATGTTCATAGTAGCACTATTTAAAATAGGCAGGATATGGAAGCAACCTAGATGCCCACTGACAGATAAATGTATAAAGAATATGTGGTACATATATACAATGGACTATTACTCAGCCATAAAAAGAATGAATTTGAGTCAGTTCTAATGAGGTAGATGAGCCTAGAGCTTGTTACAGAGTAAAGTAAGTCGGAAAGAAAAAAACAAATATAGTATATTAATGCATATATATGGAATCTAGAAAAGTGGTATTGATAAATCTATTTGCAGAGATGGAATGGAGGTGCAGAGGTAGAGAATGGACCTGTGGACACAGTGAGGTAGTGAGAGAGTAGGACAGATGGAGAAAGTAACATCAACATATATACACGATCAAGCGTAAGATAGATAGCTGGTGAGAACTTGCTGTGTAGCACAGGGAGCTCAATCTGGCACTCTAAGATGACCTGAAGCGATGGGATGGAGGGAGAGGAAGGAGGCTAGGGAAGGAAGGAATGTTTGCACAATTAAGGCTGATTTGTGTTGGTGCATGGCAGAAACCAAAACTATAATGTAGAAATTAAAAGAAAATAAAGAAATTTTTAAAATTACTAACCTCATTGACCCTAATGCCACATCTCTTCATTTATCCTATCTTATTTTGAACTGCACACTTCCTTATTCTCTCCATTTCAGTCACACTGGCCATCATCCACACTCTTCCATTGGTCCATTGCAGTGTGCATCCTTCTTCATTGGAACATTTTTATCAACATTATTCACCTAGGTATCCTATAGGTATCCTTTACCTTTCAACTTCAGTGTCACTTCCTCGGATATTTCTTCCTGACCTTTTAAAATTATATATCCAAAGTTGTGGGGTATATTATAAAACTGTGTACCTTGTATTTCTAACTCTTGTCACAACTGCAGTTTTGCATGTATTTATGTGACTGATATCTATTTCCCAAATTATACAGTCAGCTCTTCCAGAAGAGCAGATTTTTTGTTGATTACCACTTACCTCAATGCTTGTAATAAAATAGGTACTCAATATACAGCAGTAGAAAAAATTAAACAATGTGATAAGAAAATAAAGAAATTAGGCAAGCACTTTGGGAGACAAACAAAAAATACAGAAATAGTATGCTATTATCTTTATTAATTGGGGCCCATAGGATTCTACCAGGTCATCAAAAAAAAAAAAAAAAAAGGAAAAAGAAAAACTCCTCAAGTTATGGAGGTACCACAAGAAGACTAAATAAATAACAGGAAGACAATTCATATAGATGAATATAGGGTTAGATATTTCTTCATCTGGAGATAAGTTCATCCTCTCATGGGTGGATTTTCCTAGAATATTGGGGCACAGAGTGTATGTATTCTAGTACTGAGGATGTAAACTATTACAGTGTGGTTCTGAAAGGATCTATTAGAAGGGAAAGCATCTTTCAGTTCAGTTCAGTCGCTCAGTCATGTCCGACTCTTTGCGACCCCACGAATTGCAGCACGCCAGGCCTCCCTGTCCATCAACAACCCCCAGAGTTCACTCAGACTCGTGTCCATCGAGTCAGTGATGCCATCCAGCCATCTCATCCTCTGTCGTCCCCTTCTCCTCCTGCCCCCAATCCCTCCCAGCATCAAAGTCTTTTCCAATGAGTCAACTCTTCACATGAGGTGGCCAAAGGACTGGAGTTTCAGCTTTATCATCATTCCTTCCAAAGAAATCCCAGGGCTGATCACCTTCAGAATGGACTGGTTGGATCTCCTTGCAGTCCAAGGGACTCTCAAGAGTCTTCTCCAACACCACAGTTCAAAAGCATCAATTCTTCGGCGCTCAGCCTTCTTCACAGTCCAACTCTCACATCCATACATGACTACTGGAAAAACCATAGCCTTGACTAAACGGACCTTACTCGGCAAAGTAATGTCTCTGCTTTTGAATATGCTATCTAGGTTGCTCATAACTTTTCTTCCAAGGAGTTAGCGTCTTTTAATTTCATGGCTACAATCACCATCTGCAGTGATTTTGGAGCCCCCCAAAAATAAAGTCTGACACTGTTTCCACTGTTTGGTGAGTATTAATCTCTCCCATAGACTCAGAAATTATTGCTCTTTGACTAGAAACATATACCCTAGTATTATACTCTTTTCTCAGTTATCTGAAATTCCAGCACTATATAGATTTTCTTAAATAGTTTAAATTATTTTTAGAGAATAAGGCCAAGTTAGATAAATTAATTAACTGATGATTTTTGCTGATTGTTAGGAAGTATATTTTAAGTGCTGCACTCAAGGAGCTACAATTTCAAATGACTAGTATATTTGCTAGAGTTTAGTTGCAGGAAAAACCAAATGGGCTAGGATGGACAGGGAAATTATCACGGAAGATGAAAAGTACAATAGAAATGAGAAGGTATTTTAAGAGAGGAATTATATAAGCAAAGATCTAAAACCTAATTCTATTAAGAGCTCATGAAAAATGCTAGTTTTTTTTCATGTCTAGTCCATTTTTCATATTATTTCTGATTCTAGCCACTCAAAGAGAAAACAGGGAAATAATTAGATTACTTCTACAACATAAGAGTGTTGACAAGTGTTAAAAGTTCAATTCAAATCTAGAATAGCAGATATGGGTTCAGAAATGAGAAATAAATGCACCTATTTCCTTCCAGAAAAAGTAGAAAAAGCAATACAAAAAAATCTCTTCAAAAAAGAAAAATATCATTTTGTCAATGTCTGAGAACCAAGAGTCTTTTTTGTAGTTGCTATTATGGAATATACTATATGTTATTAAATTATATTCACAACTCATCAAGATGGCACAGAAATATGTTCCTGCTGATACCCTCCTTTTTATATTGAAAATATTTATTTCATTCTAACCTAACTTCTCTGTTGAGCTATCTCCATTCCTGTACTACTCTTACTTCTATGATGGAATTAACTTAGCTCCCCATTTATATTTCCAATGGCTTTTTCAACTAATTTTTACATAATAATAAAACAATTTGGCAAACGTTACATAAAATGGAATTGCACTTTGAAAATATGTAAGAGTACTAAAAATATAAAATTAAGATGTGCGTGTTCAGTAGCTCAGTCATGTCCAACTCTTTGCCATCCCATGGATGGACTATAGACTGCCAGGCTTCTCTGGCCTTGGAATCCTACAGGCAAGAATACTGGAGTGGATTGCCATTTCCTTCTCCAGGGGATCTTCCCAATACAGGGGCCAAACACATGTATCTTGCATCTCCTGCAATAGCAGGCAGATTCTTTACTACTGGGCCACCTGAGAAGCAACAAAATCAAGATATTTTATTTAAATGTAAGATACTGATTTCATTATAAGGCTTTAGCTTTCATTTTCTTTTTAAATTGATCTAAGTATCTGAACAAAAGTTTACTTAAATATTATCTAATTAAGTCTAAAAATATAATTAAAGATATTAAATATTTCTCAACTTTATAAAGACTAACATTATCTTACTTTTCTCAAAAATGGTCTGCTTCAGTTCAGTTCAGTCGCTCAGTCATGTCCGACTCTTTGCGACCCCATGAATCGCAGCACGCCAGGCCTCCCTGTCCATCACCAAATCCTGGAGTTCACTCAGACTCATGTCCATCGAGTCAGTGATGCCATCCAGCCATCTCATCCTCTGTCGTCCCCTTCTCCTTCTGCCCCCAATCCCTCCCAGCATCAGAGTATTTTCCAATGAGTCAAGTCAAAGTTAGATAAATTATGATCCTAATTTTTCTCCCATAGGAATCTGAGATACTTTTGCTATTTTTGTTATCACTTTATGTGTGAATAGGTTTTCATAAATAGATTGCACTTAAATTTTTGCAAAATTTCTTTTATAACATTTTAGTAAAACTTTTGAAACCATTTGTCAAAGTACACCCATGGTGGATTCATATTGATGTATGGCAAAACCAATACAGTATTGTAAAGTAAAATAAAGCAAAATGAAATAAAATAATAAAATATGTGAGTAGAAACCGGAAAGAAAAAATAGTGATATAGGAATTTTGTGTAGAAATATGGCTTTTAAAGAAAAGGCATTATTTATTTTGGTGCTATCAATCGGTCAGCACTTTCTAAATTTAAAAAAAAAATCATTTGCCTATATATTTGTGGAACACCTATTATGCCAGTCATGGATGTGGTAGTCATTCTAGAGGAATAATCCAGTAACAACATAGTCTTCTTTAAAGGTCACAAGCATTGCAGGGACCATTAGAACCCTGCATACATCTTTCATTCTGGATGCCTAGCAACTTTTCTTACTTAGTTTTAGTAGTTTCATGTGTGATACACCTGATTTGATTTTGAAAATAACTATTTTCAAATATATTAATGACATCTGCTAAGATAGGTACCAGTTTGCCTGTGGAGAAAATAACTGACAACAGAGCATCAGTCAGGCTCTCCTGCCCCACTCTTGCTGGGGTCCAGCCCCGGTGGATCCAGGGTAATTCGAAGGGGAGATGGAGTAGGCATCCTAGGAAAAAACTTATTTAATTAAAAGTATAAAGAGAGATTAGAAAAGGATAGTGTAGTAGTAAATATTAGTGGAGAAAAAGAGGCTGAATAACTTGGTTTACATGGGATACCAATAAAGCTTTGAGACAAGAAGCTTGCACCACCTACGTAGGCCACAGGTGTCTTTCTGTTCTCCTGAAGGAGAAGAGGCACTGAGGCCTCCCTGGTCTGATCTTAGAAGTCCAGGCAAAATTAGCAGGCTTGGTGAGTACCCATGTTCCAGATAGGAATTCAGCCAGAAGGGGAAAGAAAGAACGACACGGGGGAATCAGTCTTTCCAGAAACTGATCTGATTTCTTTATTTTTCATGTTTGCTTATATACTTTTTGTTATACATAGGGATGAATACAGAGTCACGTGGGGGTCAGCAGACCTGACCCTTGTCAAAATCAGGTGCATCATATAAAATTATACAAAGGTCTTAGGGGTTTTACATCATCTTTTGGCCATGAGGCCTGCTGACATTTTATGGCCCTTTTTGATAACAGTCAGTCAACCAGAAAACTTATTTTTTCCAGGGGTGATTTTTTTTCTTAAACCAGGTGCCACTCTCCAAAGGTATCAGATAAAGTTGCATTCCTATAGGGGGAGGGTGCAGTGGGTTACAACTAAGAAAGGAATTCATTTAACCTAAGGTTAACATGATTAATCCTAAAGGTTAATACTTATTTCTCCTATATGCTAGCTATATTCATTATAAGGGCAGGGAATATGGAGATTTAGCAGCAAACATCAGCCCAGCAAATGAAAATCCTTCACCAATGTTCCCCTTAAGATCTATTTAGTTTTAAGATAGTGATAAAGTTACATTTTTACATAGCAAGGACACAGTGATCTATAACAAAGTACAGTGATCTATAACAAAAGAGAAAATTCATTAACTCAAAAAGTCTAGTATTGGTAACATCAAAAACTACTATATTTCCTTTTGTATATTCCAAATACATTAATATATTCCCAGGTGCCTAAGGATATGGAGGCCTGGCAGCAGTCATTGACTCAACAATGAGAAAAGCCCTATGCTAATTAAGATTTTCAAAATACTCCAAACTCTCTGTGCTGGTTATGGTTGAGAGATAGTAAAGAATCATGTGCGTAGTGGCAGGAGTATGGATAATCCTGTCACACAAGCTAGTCTGCCAGCAGAGAGGTTTGACCTGAGACACCCTTGTCATGCCCAGGAATTTTTATTGACTGGAGCTGCAAGTTTACTCCTTCTCCGAGAGAACTGGTGGGGAACAGCCCCCCATAAAGTCAGAGGTATAGGTGAGAGCATAAAACAGTAAAGTAGGCACTCTGGTTTTGGGGGTAGATCCTCAGGTACAGGGGGTCTCCTGAGGCTTGATCCCGCCTTTGCGTACGCCAAAGCCTCCTTCCTCATGACCTTTGCCATGGGTGGAGTTCCTCACGCTGGCTCCTAGCACACTCTCTCATGACTTCATACCTTATGTTCTGTAAACAATGATATTGCTGACCTTGGTACCACTGGGCCTGGGCACCCACTTGGCCATGGGCTACTACTTTGTATCTCTTAGTATATCAGTTGCCGGAGTCCAGCTCCAGTAGCCAGGGATTCAACCTGAAGGGAGAGATGGTGTTGGCGAGATCAAAACTTTAATTTCCCCAGTATAATCAGAATCTACTACATCAGGCACCACTGAAATTCCTTGAAGGGAAAGCAAGCTATGCCCCAGCACAAGCCTTACAATGATGTCAGGTAAAGGGGCAGCCACTCGTGTTGGAATCAGAGTAACTGGTATGTCAGGGGTTAATATTGTTGCCAAGTCTCCCTGTCTTTCCACTTCTCTCCTAGCCTGGGTGAGGCCCCCCTGAGGGGGTTTTCTCCAAGGAGCACACTCTGTATATTGTGCATGTGTCTGCTTTAAAAGCTCCTTTGTTTCAAAAAGGGTCTCCTGGTGGCTCAGAGGTTAAAGCGTCTGCCTCCAATGCGGGAGACCCGGGTTCGATCCCTGGGTCGGGAAGATCCCCTGGAGAAGGAAATGGCAATCCACTCCAGTATTCTTGCCTGGAGAATCCCATGGACGGAGAAGCCTAGTAGGTTACAGTCCACGGGGTCGCAAAGAGTTGGACACGACTGAGCAACTTCACCTTCACCTTGTTTCAAAAAACTCTTTATCTTCCTCAGCCTTAGGCAACGCTATGGGAGGCTTTGGGGGCAAAGTGGGGACCTCCTAAGCACTGGGAGGTGCAAATGGAGCCGGAGGCAATCACCTTAAATCAGAAAGTGGTGGATAAATTTTTAAAGGTTTGTGTAGAGGGGGAGGGGGCTGGCCAGGGCGCCTGGCCACAGCATCCTGTAAGCCCTCTCCTTCCTTGGGAGATAGAGCACAGTCTCCCTTCTTTTCTTTGTCAATGGCAGAAAACATGATCTGCGCAGAAGGTGGAGACCCACCATCCACTGCTATAGCCACCCCCATAGGCTGTCTAACAGCCTTATGATGGGTGTCCAGGACATTTCTAATCATATTCCACAGAGCAAAAGCATCTACAGGAACTTTTCTGGCCCATACAAAGTATAAAACAAACATAGAAATTTAGACAGTCTTCCAGTGCTTACTTTAACGCCTCTATGGGCTAACATGTGAAGTAATATTTCTGTTAGGTAGGTAGAACAGGGAAAGGGAGTCCAAAATGGCAGTGGCTACAGACAAGGAAGGGAAAAGCCTGTGAAAATGAAGCAAAAGAAGGTCTGAGGACCGGAGAGAGGACCTCAGGTAAAACAAGCAACACTCCTGGCTGGCCCAATTTACATAGGACAGGCCCAGGGAGAGATAAACATATAAATAGAGGAGCCAGAGCCAGCTCTCTCTCTCCCGCGCGCTGAGGCTCTCTTCTCCTCATGTCTTTAGATCCATGTGCCCTCATGCCTCGAAGATGGGTTTTCCTGCTATCTTCTAAAAAAAATAAAGCTGTAACACTGAACTGTAACACTGATTTGTCTAAGAGCTATAACATGGTCTATCCAAGACCTGAGAGCTGTGACACACCAAAGGGGCTTTAATGTCCATCACTCCAAATCTTTGTTGTGGTGAGACAAAGAATCGAGGAACATACACTTGCGTGACATTTCAATAAGAAACCATTCTTTTAGAGAATATTCTTATTCCTTCTGTACCCTTCTCAGAAGGGTACCCTTCTTGCCTAAACTGTAGAGGCGTGCCGGCCACCCACAGGTACAATCCTAACCACCCTGCATTACAATCACAAATTACTTACTCTTCAGTGTCCCCGGTTCCGGGTGCCACTTGCCGGAGTCCAGCTCCACCAGCCAGGGATTCAACCTGAAGGGAGGGACGGTGTCAGCGAGTAACGATGCAGCCTCTCAATTTTCTTGGACTGTGCATTTATTTCAAATTTAAGATTTTCTTTTATACTTTTAGAAAAGCATTAGTACAGAGGTTTGACATTTTCAGTTCCCCCTCATCCAGATTTATTATCTCCAAAAATCACTGTTGCCCTTCAGAGTTCCTGCTTCAGCGATTCTCTCGGAATCAGCTTTACCATCTATTATCTACTTCCTCTTACGTGCCCTATAGTTAACTTGTGATTACATTGTAACTCATGCTACATTCCTATTTATTTCTTATCTTTCTAAATCCTGCTTGCCCCTAACATCCTGAGCTCACTATCTCTTAAAAAGGCTTCTAGCTATTAGTATCTCTAAAATTCCTAACCTCTATAAGCTATAGTAAAATATGCTAACATTACAACATTCCTTAAATCTTTAACTTCTAACTATTTTAATTATTTCTAAGCCCTAAATTCAGTAAACTCCTTTGTCATAAACATTTTCCTCATAAATAGGCTTCAGATAGCAATCCCTCCCATGGCCTCAAGCTGCGGCCTATGTGCTCATCCTGGAACACTCTTTTGTAAAAGTCCTCAAACAAATGTCAGTGATTAACTTTATGAGTTATTCTTTGAGCAGAGCTGCAGAAGGCTTTGTGCCTTCTCCTGCTCCTCTCAAGAACAATAAGCACCTTAATATTCCTTTTCAGTCAACTCAGCTGAGGAGAGGAAAAAACAAGTCAGAATCACAAGGCTTAACTCCTTCATCCTGGGTCCGTGCCTGTGGTACAAAGAGAGGGGTTTGGGGCCATGCCTCCATTTTGTCAGTAATGCCTAACGCAGCTCCCAACAATCAGTAGTCTTTGAAGACTCCCTGCTGCTACTGCTCAGAGAGAATAAACATGTCTGCAGTCCCCACAGCTCCTTGAGTCTTCTTTCAGCTTCCCTGGTTGCACCTTATCTACCTTGGGTTCAGTAAACAGTGTGAGCACCAAGACATTGCCCAGGCTGTCTAAATTTTAACAGTTACAATGTCATATTAGAGGAAACCACTCCCAGGATGATTGGTCATTCTCTGTGTATCATCCAAGATTAGAAACATTTGCTAGCATATGAGGATATCGATACATCCATAAAATAAAATAGTGGTCACCTTTACTGGTAACACAATACCTGGTAGATAATAAAAGAGCCTAAATAAATAACAAAATAACAACCTTTTGCCACTTCTCCAAAATTTACAGAAAGCGATTAGGCTTTACTAGGAAATCAACTTTTAAATCTTTGGTTATGACAGAAATGGGAGTCATCAAAGAGCTACTTTGATATTACACAGGTTAAAAATGTTGGCTGGTTAATTTGTTAATGAAAATCAAAAAACAAAAGAAAGAAAATGGCTTGAAACTATGCTGTTCACTTACATATCGACACTCATATGCTTTATAATATGATCTGTATTGCTAAACATATGATAGCAATGATCTCATCATTGTTGCTCATTCAATTAAACACTTACCTTTTTATTTTTTTAATAATTTTATTTACTTATTTATTTTTGACTATCCTTGGTTTTCATTGCTGCCAGTCTTTCCTCTAGTTATGGTGAGTGATGAGGGGCTACTGTCTAGTTGTGGTGTGTGGGCTTCTCATTGCAGTGGTTTCTCTAGTTGCAGAGCATAGGCTTTAGGACATGCAGAATTCAGTAATTGTGGCTCCAGTTTCTAAAGCACAGGCTCAATAGTCTTGTCACATTCTCCCAGATCAGGGATCAAATCCATGTCTCCTGGATTGGACAGCAAAATCCTATTACATATATTTTTCTGCACAGGTAAAACATTTGAGGCCACATAAGTAAACCAGAAAAAAACAAAAAAAGCAAAGAGTGAAATGATATTCAGCTTACAAGGGTTTATTATGCTCCAGCCTTTAAGGAGAAAAATTTTCCTTGTATACTGTAAAAAGACTAAGAAGCAAAATAAAAATTGTTGACTTAAAAAATATGTCATATATGATATTATATATGTTTCAATGCCATTCTCCCAAATCATCCCACCCTCTCCCTCTCCCACAGACGTATGGCAAAACCAACACAATATTGTAAAGTAATTAACCTCCAATTAAAATGAATAAATTTATGTACACCCTTGGTGGATTCATGTCAATGTATGGCAAAACCAATACAGTACTGTAAAGTAAAATAAAGTAAAAATAAAAATTTAAATTAAAAAAAATTAAAAAAATAATAAAAAAAATAAAAATAATAATGTCTAAAGTATTTTGTTTCCCATTTTTTCTTACTATAGCATACTACTGAGCTTCTTTCTAATGGGTTTTCCTGGAAACTTTTGTTAAGCATTTCATACAGCCTGGGCAACTTGAATAATTTTTTTCTGCAACTCCATGCCTTCAGATTCATGTAAACACTTCTTGGTCTTCTCATCTTCCCTTGCTTAAAAATTTCCTCCATGACAACTGTATGCTGAGATCAATCTGCATTTGGGGGTATTTTAATTAGGAACATTAAGCTATTTTTTGAAACTATCCTCAATTAAACTTTGCCTAATATTTAAAATAATTGATTTATTTAACATCTTACATGTGTTAGAAAATCAGTGCTGATAGTGATAATGGAAACTTATTTATTAAGTTTTCTGATGAGAAGTTTAAAATTAAGTTCATTCATTGCCACAACTAAAAAAAAGCTGAGGAATAACAGTTAATTCATGTCAATGTATGGCAAAACCAATACAGTATTATAAAGTAAAATAAAGTAAAAATAAAAATTAAAAAGTACCATTTTTCACTGATGCTTTTATAATAAAGGAATAATTTTATATTTAATTTATTACAAATTATTAAAAGTAACTTTTACAACATAGAAAATCATAAATTGCTTAAAAATTGTAATATATCAAATTGGTTCTGTAATTGTTAATATATACATAATATATAATCATAATATTCTAGTAAGATGCATAATTATACTACAATTATAAGATTAAAATGACATTTTTAGATTATAAAGCATTTCAATCTGCTCCCTTATTTGTCTTGAGTGATAAATACCATGTTCTAGATATCTAAAATATTGGGAAATAAAAAAGATTACTTGTAGTTTTTTAAAAAATATATTGTATGTCTTAATAAATTCTGTATTCTATCATGATCTTAGCATCATGGTTGCAGGCTTCATAAACCTCATGGGTCATTTACAGGTCTATAAATTAGCAATTTTGTCAGTGTTAGTGTTAGTCGCTCAGTCGTGCCCAACTCTTTGCGACCCCATGGACTGCAGCCCACCAGGCTCCTCTGTCCATGAGATTTTCCAGGCAAGGATACTGGAGTGGGTTGCCATTTTCTTCTCCAGAATTTTTTTTGTCAGACACAAATAATTTTTGCCTACATGCAAAGGTTTAAAAGTATAAAAATAAGAGAATGAAACTTACAGTTTCCAACTATTAATATGCAATAATAATGAATTTCAGTGGTTGTCAATATCACCTTGTTCCCACTCTTTCTCAAAGCTTAAGGGAATTGTTTCAGAAGCTTTATCTCATTTTGCACTCACCTGCCAATTTTCATCTTATCTAAGCAGAAAATAATTTTCAAAATTATCATATGGAAAATAATATTGCTTTAATATATGAAAACCATGCAAATGATGAACAGCCAGTGAACAGGAAATGTGAGGCAACAATATGAGAAGGGAGATACCAGCCTGAGCATTTGAAAAATAACAAATTAAAATGTCAGTTGACTCTTCACTCTATTCTTTCTCCCTCACTATGTTCCTTCCCTAAACCTTTCTCACGAATTGTGCAAGCTTACGGGAATAAAAGTGAATTACAAGGTGGCTGCTATTCTTCCCTAACCACAGACCTCACACGATTGATAAAGCACTTACATATATACTATCCCATCTCATCCTTAAAACATTCCTTTGAAGCAAATAATATTATATAGAAATTATAATATAATTTTAGTATCATTGTGTATTATAGCATAATCGTGTACTGTATTATTGTATACTTTTATTCTAAATTTACTGTGGTTGGCAATTCTAAATTCAGTGCTCTGTTCAATGCAAAATGTGTTATTGTTATTTTATTCTAAAATGCTCAATGTTTATTCTAGAGTTTAAGGTAACAAAAACATCAATATGTAGGGTAAGTAGTAATTTTTGTTAAAAGAATATAATAATAGTTTTCTATCTATAGTTCTTTTGTCTCTTTAGGTAAATTTTTTCTTTTATTCTTTTCATTCCAATGGTGAATGGGATTGTTTATTTACTTTCTCTTTCTGTTTTTTCATTGTCAATGTATACTAATGCAAGGGATTTCTGTGTGTTAATTTTATATCCTGCAAATTTACTATATTCATTTATTAGCTCTAGTAGTTTTCTGTGGTATATTTAGGGTTTTCTAAGTAGAGGATCATGTCATCTGCAAACAGTGAGACTTTTACTTCTTTTTTTCCAATTTGAATTACTTTCATTTCTTTTTCTCCTCTGATTGCTGTGGCAAAGACTTCCAAAACTATGTTGAATAATAGTGATGAGAGTAAGCACCCTTGTCTTCTTCTTGATTTTAGAGGAAATGCTTTAAATTTTTTGCCATTGAAGATAATGTTTGCTGTGGGTTTGTCATTTATGGCGTTAATTATGTTGAGGTATGTTCCTTCATTCTGGAGAGGGTTTTATCACAAATGGGTGTTGAATTTTGTCAAAGGCTTTTCCTGCATCTATTGAGATAATCATATAGTTTTTATCTTTCAATTTGTTAATACAGTGAATCACATTTATTGATTTGTGAATAATGAAGAATCCTTGCATCCTTGGAATAAAGCCCAACTGGTCAAGATGTATGATCTTTGTAATATGTTGTTGGATTCTGTTTGATAAATTTTTGTTGAGGATTTTTGCATCTGTGTTCGTCAGTGATATTGGCCTGTAGTTTTCTTTTTTTGTGGTATTTTAGTCTGATTTTGGTATTAGGGTGATGGTGGCCTCATAGAATGAGTTTAGGAGTTTACCTTCCTCTGCAATTTCATAGAAGAGTTTGAGTATGATAGGTGCGACCTCTTCTCTAAATTTTTGGTAGAATTCACCTGTGAAGCCATCTGGTCTTGGGCTTTGTTTGTTGCAAGAATTTTTATTACAGTTTCGATTTCCGTGCTTGTGATGAGTCGGTTAAGATTTTATATTTTGTCCTGGTTCAGTTTTGGAACCTCATACTTTTCTAAGAATTTGTCCATTTCGTCCAAATTTTCCCTTTTATTGGCTCATAGTAGTCTCTTATGATCTTTTATATTTCTGTGTTGTCTGTTGTGATATCTCCATTTTCATTTCTGATTTTATTGATTTGATTATTCTCCCTTTTTTTCTTCATGAGTCTGGCTAATGATTTGTCTATTTTATCTTCTCAAAGAACCAGCTTTTAGTTTTGTTGATCTTTGCTATAGTCTCATTCATTTCTTTTTCAATTATTTCTGCTCTAATTTTTATGGTTTCTTTCCTCTTACTAACTCTGGGGTTCTTATGTTCTTCATTTTATAGTTGCTTTAGGTGTAAAATTAGGTTGTTTATTAGATGTTTTTCTTGTGATGAAAGATATCAAAGATGACACAATCAGATGTAGAAATAATACCATGTTTATGGATTGGAAGAATCAAAATAGTGAAAATAAGTATACAGCCCAAAGTAATCTGTAGATTCAGTGTAATCCCTATCAAGCTACCAATGATATTTTTCACAGAACTAGAACAAATAAGTTCACAGTTTGTATGAAAACTCAAAAAAAATTTCAAATAGCCAAAGCAATCATGTTAAAGAAGAATGGATCTGGAAGAATCAACCTTCCTGACTTCAGACTATACTATTAAGCTACAGTCATCAAGACAGCATGGTACTAACACAAAGACAGAAATATAGATCAATGGAACAAAATAGAAAGCCCAGAGATAAATCTGTACATTTATGGACAGCTTATCTTTGTCAAGAGATATACAGTGGAGAAAAGGAAGTGCTGGGAAAATTAGTCAGCCACCTGTAAAAGAATGAAACTAGAACACCATACACAAAAACAAACTCAAATGGATTAAATATATAAATGTAAGACCAGAAAATATAAAACTCAGAGGAAAACACAGGCAGAACACTGTCTGATATAAATCACAGCAAGATCCTCTATGACCCATCTCCCAGAGTAATGGAAATAAAAACAAAAGTAAACAAATGGTACCTAACTAAACTTAAAAGCTTTTGTACAATGAAGGAAACTATAAGCAAGGTGAAAAGACAGCCTTCAAGATGGAGAAAATAATAGCAAACGAAGCAACTGACAGAATTAATCTCCAAAATATAAAAGTAGCTCATACAGCTCATTACCAGAAAAATCAACAACCCAATCAAAAAGTGGGCAAAAGAGCTAAACAGACATTTCTCCAAAGAAGGCATACAGAAGGCTAATAAAGAAATGAAAAGGTACTTAACATCACTCATTGTTAGACAAATGCAAATCAAAACCATAATGAGGTACCATGTCACACCAGTCAGAATGGCTGCCATCAAAAACTCTACAAACAATAAATGCTGGAGAGGATGTTGAGAAGAGAGAGCACTCTTAAACTGTTGGTGGGAATGAAAACTTGTATAGCAACTATGGAGAACATTGTGGAGATGCCTTAAAAACCTGAAAATCTAACTGTCGTATGACCCAGCAATCCCACTGGTGGGCAAGCATACTGAGGAAACCAGAATTGTAAGAGATATACGTACTCCAATGTTCATTGCAGTACTGTGAACGATAGCTAGGACATAGAAATAACCTAGATATCCGTTGGAAGACAAATGGATAAGGAAGTTGTGGTTCATATACACAGTGAGATATTACTCAGCTATTAAAAAAGAACACATTTGAGTCAGTTATAATGGAGAGGATGAAACTGGAGCCTATTATACAGTAAGTAAGTCCGAAAGAGAAACACCAATACATTATATTAACTCATGTATATGGAATTAAGAAAGATAGTAACAACCATCATATACGCAAAGCAACAAAAAAGACACAGATATAAAAACAGACTTTTTGACTATGAGAGAAGGTGAGGGTGGGATGATTTGAGAGAATAGCATTGAAATATGTATATCACCATATGTAAAATATGATAAGACAGACTTCAGTGCAAAGAATTAGGGGAAAACAATAGAAGGGGAAAAAACTAGAAATTTCTTCAAGAAAATTAGAGATACCAAGTGAACATTTCATGCAAACATGGGCAGAATAAAGGACAGAAATGGTACAGATCTAACAGAAGCAGAAGATATTAAGAAGAGGTGGCAAGAATACACAGAAACTATACAAAAAATGATCTGTATGGCCCAGATAACAACTATGGTGTTATCAGCCATCTAGAGCCAGATATCCTGGACTGAAAAATTAAGTGGGCCTTAGGAAGCATCACTACGAACAAAGCTAGTGGAAGTGATACAATTCCAGTCAAGCTATTTCAAATCCTAAAAGATTTTGATGTGAAAATGCTGCACTTAATATGCCAGGAAATTTGGAAAACTCAGCAGTGGCCACAGGATTGGAAAAGGTCAGTTTTCATTTCAATCCCCGAGATGAGAAATGCCAAAAAATATTCAAACTGCCACCAATTGCACTCATCTCATATGCTAGCAAAGTAATGCCTAAAGTTCTCCAAGCCAAGCTTCAACAGTACATGAACTATGAAGTTCCAGATATTCAAGCTGGATTTAGAAAAGGCAGAGGAACCAGAGATCAAATTGCCAATATCTGTTGGATAATAGAAAAAGCAAGAGAATTCCAGAAAATCATCTACTTCGGCTTTATTGATTACACCAAGGCCTTTGACTGTGTAGATCAGAACAAACTGTGGAAATTTTAAAGAGATGGGAATATCAGACCACCTTACCTGCCTCCTGAGAGATCTGTATGCAGGTCAGGAAGCAACAGTTAGAACCGGACATGGAACAACAGGCTGGTTCCAAATTGGGAAGGGAGTATGTCAAGGCTGTATATTGTCATCCTGTTTACTTAATTTATAGGCAGAGTACATCATGCAAAATGCTGGGCTGGGTGAATCACAAGCTGGAATTGAGATTGCTGGGAGAAATGTCAATAACCTCATATATGTGGATGACAACTCCCTTATGGAAGACAGTGAGGAGGAATTAAAGAGCCTCTTGATGAAAGTGAAGGAGGAGAGTAAAAAGCTGGCTTACAACTCAACATTCAAAAAATGAAGATCATGGCATCCAGTCCCTTCACTTCATGGCAAATTAGATAGGGAAATGATGGAAACACTGAACGTCTTTATTTTCTTGGGCTCCAAAATGATTGCAGAAATTAAATAACTCTATGAAATTAAAAGACATTTGCTCCTTAGAAGAAAAGCTATGACCAACCTAAACAGCAAATTAAAAAGCAGAGACATTATTGTGTCAACAAATGTCTGTCTAATCAAAGCTATGGTTTTCCAGTAGTCACATATGGATGTGAGAGTTGGACTATAAAGAAAATTGAGCACCAAAGAGTTGATGCTTTTGAATTGTGGTGGTGGAGATGACTCTTGAGAGTCCTTTGGACTTCAAGGAGATCAAACCAGTCAATCCTAAAGGAAGTCAGTCCTGAATATTCACTGGAATGACAGAGGCTGAAGCTGAAGCTCCAATACTTTGGCTACCTGATGCAAAGAACTGACTCATTGGAAGAGACCTTAATGCTAGGAAAGACTGAAGGCAGTGGGAGAAGGGAATGACAGAGGATGAGATGGTTGGATGGCATCACCAACTCAATGGACATGAGTTTGAGCAAGCTGCAGGCGTTGGTGATGGACAGGGAAGCCTGGTGTGCTTCAGTGCATGAGGTCACAAAGAGTCAGACATGACTGTGTGACTGAACTGAACTGAAAATAGATGATCAGTACAAGTTTGATGCTTGAAACAGGGCATGCAAAGCTAGTGCTCTGGGACAACCCAGTGGGATGGGGGTGTGGAAGTAGGTGGGCAGGGGATTCAGTTTGGGAAAACACATGTGTACCCATGACTGATTCACTTCAATGTGTGACAAAAACCACCATAATATTGTAAAGTAATTATCTCCAATTAAAATAATTAAATTGATTTAAAAAATAATACAATAATATCAGAAAAGAGTAATTTGCTTGGTTAATATTCATTTTGTGATTTCAAATTATCTGGTGAGCTCTTTAAATCTCATGAGCTGAAAAACCATCAAATGCTGACCATTCACAATTATGTATATCCAGCGTGGCCCTCATCTATAAGATAAATAAAATAGATACTCTTATTCTAATCACCTGTACTTCTCCACTTAAACACCTAAGAATCATCTCAAACTTAATTGTCAGAAACAATCAACTAACTGCCTCCACTTCCCAAACACCTTGCTTCTCCTGCTTTATTCTCTATAATTGGGGTAACTCTACAACTCATAATTCAGAGGTACTTCTGAGATTGAGAGGGGGAAGGCTAATAATCTATCTCAATAAAATGTAACTGTTTTTATTCATTTCCAAAGCTTAAAATCTTGGAATCACTTCTATGAACTTTTAATTTCATATCCTGTATTCAGTCTGTCAGCAAATATTGTCAGTTCTGTCAGAGTTAGATTATTTTTCACTACCTCCAGAATTACACATGCTGTATTATAATCCCTTTTCTGTGCCTTCTCTAAAATATCCTTGCCTCCACATATATCTCTCTAAAATCTATTTTAAGCACAGCATCTGACATAATCCTTTTAAAATATAAATCATATCATGTCATTCAAAATACTCTTATAATGTCCCATAATATCCAAACATAAGCAAATTTCATAAAATGGACACAATCCTACACTAGCTGCTCCTCTTTCAATCCATTGTCTCTTTGACATCAGTTGCTGTTACTCTCCTACTTGCTTGCTCCTCTTCAGTCATGTTGCTTCCTTGCTTCTCTTTGAACATTTCAGGTCTTAGATTTCCTGTGCTGTTTCTTTGTTCTACAGCTTTCATCACTCATTCAAATCTGTGTCCCATTGAAACTTTCTAAGTGTCCTTTCAGGTCCTTATTGAAAATTACATTTGTGACCATTAGGCACTCTACATATTTTACTCATCTGTTCACTGTCTGCAACTAGCTACTACAATGATAACTCTATAAAGATGTGAGTTTTTTTCTATTTTCTCCCTACTGCCAATGCTTACAATCACAAAATATTTTTTAAAGAAGCAATTAATTAATTGACAAGTTTTATATTTAGATTCAAATAATATCTGCACCAACAAATAAGTGTGGGTTAACGATTATAGATATGAAATTGAATTTTAATATAATTATATTTGTATTTTATTAAGTGATGAAGACAGTACCTACACTATGTCATGTAACTGTTTTTCTCTTCTGCCTGGTAAAATGGAATTTTTTTCCCATTTTAAGTAATAAAAATATCCGTTCATATACAACTTCAAACTCAGTTCTTGCATGGGTAAGTTCTACAATGTAAATAATACAAAACACCAATACAGATTTAATTGCTTTCTTTCTTGTATTATTTTTTTCCTATTTAGAAAGGACTATATAGTATGTGTGCATTGCTCTTTGTTAGCTTCTATTTATTTTGAATTGATAAATCAAGAAACTCACTAATCACTGCAGCATTACAATTAATTGAATTTAAATATGAGTTAATGTGTTCTCCCTTGGACAGCAAAGAGAACAAACCAGTCAATCCTTAAGGAAATCAATCCTCAATATTCATTGGAAGGACTGATGCTGAAACTGAAGCTCCAATACTTAGGCCACCTGATGAGAAGAGCCAACTTATTGGAAAAGACCCTGATTCTAGGAAAGACTGAAGGCAGAAGGAGAAGGGGACAACAGAGGATGAGATAGTAGGATGGCATCACTGACTCAATGGACATGAGTTTGAGCAAGCTCTGAGAGATGGTGAAGGACAGGGAAGCCTGGGGTGTTGCAGTCCATGAGATTGCAAAGAATTAGATATAACTGAGTGACAACAACAAATGTGTAAATATAGTATTACATGATAAGGAATTTCTAGCAGCTTCATAACAAATGTATATGTGTTAGGATTCTCTGAACTTGGTCTGATATATAAAACTGTTACATTATACTAAACAAATGTTTCTCAGTTAGTTTTCAAATAGGACAAAATCCCTCTGACAATGTTTTTCAATATTTTTTTTAATGGGCATTTAAGGAGATTCAATTTAAAGAATATAAAACAATAGGCTCATAGTGTAATTTTTACCACTTAAATGAAATATAGCTTTGATTTCTTAAAACATTAGCATGCTCAAAATAATTCTTACTTCCAAAGGTATAAAAGTAAGTAATGAATCAAAGAAAGCATTGTGGCAGTCTTGCTATAGGAAAATATAAACATTGACCTCAAACCAGTGTTTCTACTGATAGGTAAAAAACTTTGATTTGCATTTTTAAGAGAAAATAATGGCATTATATTTCAAATATATATATTTGAAATTAAATTCACCCATAAATGTTATAATGGCAATAATAATAAGTAATAACTGCAATACCAAAGTGAGAAAAATATAACAAAATTCACTATTCCCAATGTAAATATGTTATAAAATAACATCAAGTAATGAAAAACAAAATGAAGAAAGATAAAACCAATACTATGTTCTTTATTGTTTCCCCTAAATATCATATTCATTTAAATACTCTTAATAGTTAATCTTTTACAATATATATTGCTTTAAGGAAGATTGGTTAATATTTTACCCACTTGGTGTTTGATAAAATCTTAATGCAACTAGAATTTTCATTGATTTCTTAAGGAGGAACCAGGAATCCATACACAAAATAAGAGATATTATTCTTGGAGAGAAAGATCTCACAATTCATTTAGTTTCTATTGCCAAAGAATTTCAAGAACTCATTTGTCTGGGCAGAGTCTCATCTCTCCAGGATTGCCTTAGGTGTGGTCTAAATGTGCAGTTCAGCTGACCTCTCAAGGTCACTTCCAGATTTATGAGCTTGTGAAATTCCTTAAAGCCATTTCTTTTCCAGGCTAACATACACTGCTTCCACTTTCCTTGACAGAGATGAAAAAAGCCATTGTTCATGCTCTAAAGAAAGTAGATCACTGAATACTGTTTTTTTCCATGAAACTGAACAATTCAGAACACTTTTGATTATTGCAAAACTGCTAACAGCAGTCTTCCCCAATGTGTTACTATCATATTCAAACCATGCCACATGCTGCTGAAAGGTTCCTCTCTAAATGCCATAGGATGGGTTCAAACATGGTCACCCAAGGTAATTCTTTCTGGAACAATGAGGGCCTACTATGATTAAAAAAACAAAAAACAAAACACAGCTTTGCTTCTTTCTTCCTATGAATTGCTTTGGTGCCAAAAGATAAGTTTCTATATTTTTAGCATGAGATAGATTTGTTTTCCTCTGCAAATTAACTGAGAGTTATGTCTCAGGTGAATACACGTCTACTCTAATCACAAAGTAACATCAGAATTCTAGATATTTGACCCCTGAACTGTTTCACTATTGTAAGTTCCTCTTAAAAGTTCTTAGTAGACTGAGATAGAAACACCCTGACCTTCTTGATGAAGATATCAACTATAGCTTGCTTGTACAATCTACTCATCTATTTCAAAAATAGTGAGAAATTGCATCTTAAAAAACCATTCACATATGTAATTGGCAAGCAACACTATCCTGTCTCTGTAGTATATATTTAATTTCATGGAAACATATAGCATTACTAATAAAGTATGACAATAAAACACTAATGTAATTTAATAAAAAAACTGAAAATTATCATTGCTTTGTTTTAAAAAATGCTGCATTAGAAATATAAAACATTGTCTCTTTTAAGCAAATACCAAATGAATTCAAAATAACTGCATTATACCAATAATCCTGGCAATCTGAAGTTTATGGTTTTGTATTATATCACTTGGGGCCTCCCAGGTGGTGCTAGTAGTAAAGAACCCACCTGCCAATGCAGGAGACATAAGAGATATGGGTTTGATCCCTGGGTCAGGAAGATCCCTTGGAGGAGGGCATGGCAAACCACTCCAGTATTCTTGCCTGGAGAATACCATGGACAGAGGAGCCTGGTGGGCTAAAAGTCCACAGGGTCACAAAGAGTAAGACATAACTGAAGTGACAGCACATACACATGCAAGGTATTACTTATATACGGAATCTAAAATGAACTTATCTACTGAAAAGAAACAACACACAGACATAAAGAACAGACTTGTTGTTGCCATGGGTGAGGGAAGGATTGGGAGTTTAAGATTAGCAGATGCAAAATATTATATATACAATGGATAAACAACAAGGTCATACTATATAGCCCTGGGAACTCTATTCAATATCCTGTGATAAACCATAATGGAAAAGAATATGAAAAAAAAATACATATATGTATAATTGAATCACTGCTGTACACAGAAATAAAAATAACACTAAATCTATACTTCAATAAAAGTAAAAAGTTTTAAGTAAAATTAAAATAGCTTTAATCTATATTTTCTTAGCTTAAGAAAATTTATTATGGCATAAACAAATGGGCATATGTATAGTTAGCAGTTTTAATTAAATAAACTTAGACCAGGGATTCATATATATGTATTTAAGAATGGCAAAACAAAAGTGCCTTTAAAAAGTTAGTTCTTTGCTAAAGTTTTTTTTATCTTTAATAATGTTGTATCATTATGTATGATTTATTTTCAAATATTTGACTCAAATAGAAAAGACCGTATCTGAGTTTGCTCCCAACTATGTTCAGCCTACAATATCTCTTCTCAGTTTTTCCCAATATCTTCAGCATCCTTGGTATTTACTTTTTAATATATTGTATTTTTCTTGTGGTTAAAACACACATAACATTACAGTTTTCATCTTAACCATTTTTAATTGTATAGCTCAATAGTGTTAAATATATTCACATTGTTTTGCATTAGAACTTTAGGACTTGTTCACCTTGCAAAACTGAGTTTGATAACTATTTTTTATCCCATGATTATTTTCACCATAAAAGGGAAATGCTTTCTATCCTTTTTAATTATTTTTAAGAATTAAATTTATGCTTTCAACTATCAGCTTTACCTTAATCTAATTCCCCCTTAACACAAAATCATGAATTCATATAATGACATCAATTAATCCAAAATACTTTGTCTCCAATCACCGAGGAGGCTAAATATAAAAGCTACTCTTCTCTTTGCGTTAGTCCTCTCCTATCTTCTTAGAGTCAGCAAAATAAATTAAACCATACTCATGTCTGAATTCATTCTAAGCATTAAATTAAGACAGAACTTCATGTAAGAGTAGATATAACCTCACTATCCAGGCCACATTCCAAACAGACTATTTTCTTTCTATGGATATGACTTCTCTTTACTTATTTGGTCTGGTGCTAGACCATGTTTCATCCATCTATTCTGTGTAGCATGTTTGAGAAGAAAAGCTAACCAAAAAGTTTTAAAACTAGAGTTCCACTCTTTTGATTTCATCTACTTAATTTCTTTGTTTAATCATGCGTTTAAATATTTAAAATATTTAAATTGAAATATTTCAACACATGTTGGTATTTCCTGTTTAATATCTTCCTATTGCCCTCTCTATGCACTGATTTGTAAAAAAAAATCCTTTTATAAACTTTTATACTCTTAATTTTGACACACTTTCCCATTCTGCTGTTTTAACTACAATGAGAGCTAGTATGTCCAACTCCAACCCTTCTTGCTTCATTGACTTCCTTTCATCTCCTTACATTGAGGTCTTAAGGAAAATTAAAGTTGATTAAAACTGACTTACTGCCCCTTTAAATTCATCCCAGGGGGGGAAAAAAAACATAAAACTATGTTTTATCATAGGCAGTCTTATCTTAATAATGGAAGAACTCAAGTCAATTTCTAGGCATAAGGACTCTAATACTACAATTAGTCAAAAGATTGGACATTAAATATTTCCAGGTGTTAAAATAATACCCTTGTGACTTTGAACAGTCATGTCTTGATGAACTAAGTCAGTCACCTGAACTACTGTTGAAGGAGAGGCAGAAAGTTAAGACAGTTTGTCCCAATTGCTGAATGTTGCTTTTCCTGAGTCCGTTATTAACTGATCATATTCTAGTTATATGAATTATATAAAAACATGTCCACACCCACTAAGTAAGTAGCACAGATCTGCATAGAATAGAATGGAAAAATTCAACATTACTATTCCAACAGAACTGTCATGTTAATAACATAGTGAACAAATCATATATGGAGGTTTTTGGTTCCTGAGTTAAGTTAATTTCAATTTCCCTAAATCATTGATTATATATGATAAAGCAAACATTGAATACAGATTCAATTTAAGTATCTTGAATATTTATATAATGATCACAATGGTAGAAGATAAGAGAACAATAAAAAAGAAAATATAATACAAGGACATTTTTCTCAAGGTTATAATAGACAGGTAAAGAAACAAGCATAATTATTTAAAATAATATATGTTCTAGAAGGTAGTATTTCATTCAGTGCTAGAATGTTAGGTGCATAAAGAAGTACTAGTGACATTAATTGACTGTTGCACTCAATATGTCAGCAAATTTGGGAAACTCAGCAGTTGCCACAGGACTGGAAAAGGTCAGTTTTCATTCCAATCCCAAAGAAAGGCAATGCCAAAGAATGCTCAAACTACTGCACAATTGCACTCATCTCACACGCTAGTAAAGTAATGCTCAAAATTCTCCAAGCCAGGCTTCAGCAATACGTGAACCGTGAACTTCCAGATGTTCAAGCTGGTTTTAGAAATGGCAGAGGAACCAGAGATCAAATTGCCAACATCCGCTGGATCATGGAAAAAGCAAGAGAGTTCTAGAAAAACATCTATTTCTGCTTTATTGACTATGCCAAAACCTTTGACTGTGTGGATCACAATAAACTGTGGACAATTCTGAAAGAGATGGGAATACCAGACGACCTGACCTGCCTCTTGAGAAACCTGTATGCAGATCAAGAAGCAACAGTTAGAACTGGACATGGAACAACAGACTGGTTCCAAATAGGAAAAGGAGTACATCGAGGCTGTATATTGTTGCACTGGTTATTTAACTTCTATGCAGAGTACATCATGAGAAACGCTGGGCTGGAGGAAGCACAAGCCGGAATCAAGATTGCTGGGAGAAATATCAGTAACTGCAGATATGCAGACGACACCACCTTTATGGCAGAAAGTGAAGAGGAACTAAAACGCCTCTTGATGAAAGTGAAAGAGGAGAGTGAAAAGGTTGGCTTAAAGCTCAACATTCAAAAAACGAAGATCATGGCATCTGGGCCCATCATTTCATGGGAAATAGATGGGGAAATAGTGGAAACAGTGTCAGACTTTATTTTGAGGGCCTCCAAAATCACTGCAGATGGTGACTGCAGCCATTAAATTAAAAGAGGCTTATTCCTTGGAGAAAGGTTATGACCAACCTAGATAGCATATTGAAAAGCAGAGACATTACTTTGCCGCCTAAGGTCCGTCTAGTCAAGGCTATGGTTTTTCCAGTGGTCATGTATGGATGTGAGAGTTGGACTGTGAAGAAGGCTGAGTGCTGAAGAATTGATGCTTTTGAACTGTGGTGTTGGAGAAGACTCTTGAGAGTCCCTTGGACTTCAAGGAGATCCAACCAGTCCATTCTGAAGGAGATCAGCCCTGGGATTTCTTTGGAAGGAATGATGCTAAAGCTGAAACTCTAGTCCTTTGGCCACCTCATGTGAAGAGTTGTCTCATTGGAAAAGACTCTGATGCTGGCAGGGATTGGGGGCAGGAGGAGAAGGGGATGACAGAGAATGAGATCGCTGGATGGCATCACTGACTCGATCGACGTGAGTCTGGGTGAACTCCGGGAGTTGGTGATGGACAGGGAGGCCTGGCTGCTGCAATGCATGGGGTCGCAGAGTCGGATACGACTGAGCGACTGAACTGAACCGAACTGAACTGTGTGACATTAAGAAACATAAAAAGTTATGAAGCTACTACAGAAAAATTTGGTAAAGAAAAGGACATGTATTCTGAATAAAAGTTAAGCTTTGGGATTAATAGCAATTATTTTGTCTGACTAGAATAAAGTAATAGTAATAGTACTGGTAATAGTGAGAGACAGGATGCGTAAGTCAGTATATAAAGAGCCTTGAATACTAGTCTAAGAAATAAGTCTTAACATGATAAGCAATAAAGTAAATGAGTCTCACAGCAGAAATGGTGTGATAGTATCATGAAAGGGACATTTTGTTCTCACAGGAGCACAAGAATGCTTATTAAAGTTGTACTGTTCCATTCAAACCAGTTCATGGATATTTAAAATCTTCTGTTCTGATTAATGCCCTTGTTTTTTTCTAAATGATTTTAAAATGGTACAAGGTGCAAAGTAATTTTTCTTTCTCCATGGGGGAAGAAGTTCTATCTGTATTAAGTGATAGGATAATCTTCCTAGGGCAGTGATTAAAGAATTTATATAAAGTCATTCTCTTCATAAAATTATTTTAGATTGCAAAATCATATGCATTTGAAGGAATTTTCTAAATTGCTAAAACCATATGTTTGCTTAGGTTTCAAAAACTCTTGTGGTTAAAATCTGGCACATAATGTCAGGACATCTGTAACCTTTGTTTCTCTTTAAACACTGTGTTTTTAGCAAGTCATTTCTGCTGGTTTCGATGCTTTTCCTTCCTCATGGAAAACTCTATAGATTCAAGATCTAAAACAAACATTTTTCTTGGCTTATTTAAATCTCTGTCTGGTATCTACAATCTCATTATCCTTCTCCATGTTCCTTTAGTCTAACTTTTGATTCACCTGTGAAATTAATTTATAATGGAAAGGTATTATAATACCTGCTTCTCACCACCTTGCAATCATGTTTAAGAATAAATATAGCAGAATTGAAGGCTGACAGCTCTTCTGAAAGAAGTGTGTTTGTCTCTTAGAAAAATGTCTATGGAAATGAGCACAGAACAAAATCTTTTCTGGCAATTATTCTTTCTAAAATATTTGCCTTAAACATATAAGTATTTAAATTAAAACATAATAACTACTAACTGCATTAAATAAGTCTATCATAAAGGCCTCTCAAGCATTTTTCAAAAAGTCCAATTAATTGCTATTAAATTAGCTCTCTCTGTGTGTGTTTTCATGCATGTATATGACTATACCTTTACATCACTTTTTTGAAATCTACTTAGTACACAATAGTTACCAGTTAATTTGTCATTGAGATACCATTTCACTGATATTTAAGGACATTTTCTCTCCAGTGTTCTCATTTTTTTTTAATTTGACATTAGGCAAATTTTACTTAGTTATAAAGTAATATTTGACTAAATTTCTAATTTTAATTTTGCAGTAACAAAAATTCTGTCAATTGATCAGATCATTCTATCAACAAGTATCTTTTCCTTTTAGATTTTTTTAAAAAAATTAATATAAATTTATTTATTTTAATTGGAAGTTAATTACTTTATAATATTGTATTGGTTTTGCGATACATCAACATGAATCCACCACTGGTATACACGTGTTCCCCATCCTGAAGCCCCCTCCCTCCTCGCTCCCCATACCATCCCTCTGGGTCATCCTAGTGCACCAGCCCCAAGCATCCAGTATCATGCATCGAATCTGGACTGGTGATTCATTTCATATGTGATATTATACATGTTTCAATGCCATTCTCCCAAATCATCCCACCCTCTCCCTCTCCCTCAGAGTCCAAAAGACTGTTCTATACATCTGTCTCTTATGCTGTCTCGCATACAGGGTTATCGTTACCATCTTTCTGAATTCCATATATATGTGTTAGTATACTGTATTGGTGTTTTTCTTTCTGGCTTACTTCACTCTGTATAATAGGCTTCAGTTTCATCCACCTCATTAGAACTGATTCAAATGTATTCTTTTTAATGGCTTATCCATTCATCTGCTGATGGACATCTCGGTTGCTTCCATGTCCTGGCTATTATAAACAGTGCTGCAATGAATACTGGGGTACACGTGTCTCTTTCAATTCTGGTTTCCTTGTTGTGTATGCCCAGCAGTGGGACTGCTGGGTCATAAGGCAGTTCTATTTCCAGTTTTTTTAAGGAATCTCCACACTGTTCTCCATAATGGCTGTACTAGTTTGCATTCCCACCAACAGTGTAAGAAGGTTCCCTTTTCTCCACACCTTCTCCAGCATTTATTGCTTGTAGACTTTTGGATCACAGCCATTCAGACTGGCGTGAAATGGTACCTCATTGTGGTTTTGATTTGCATTTCTCTAATAATGAGTGATGTTGAACATCTTTTCATGTGTTTGTTAGCCATCTGTATGTCTTCTTTGGAGAAGTGTCTATTTAGTTCTTTGGCCCATTTTTTGATTGAGTTGTTTATTTTTCTGGAATTGAGTTGCAGAAGTTGCTTGTATGTTTTTGAGATTAGTTGTTTGTCAGTTACTTCATTTGCTATTATGTTCTCCCATTCTGAAGGTTTTTTTTTCTTTTTTACTTGAAAATATGGAAAGAAAATATTTCCTTGAGGATTAATTTATTTAAGTTAAAATTGACTTAATTTCTGAAACATTCAACTATTATATAATTTATTTAAGACATTACAGACATAACATTTTATCTCAGGATAATTGATATGAAAAATAGTGTAGAAACATAAAAGAAAGGACTATGTTAAAATATTACCTGTGTCTACAGAAACATCTTATGTCATTGATCATTTGGCCATGATTTTTTTGTGCACTCACATAAGTATGTGAATCTTCTGATCTATTATTTTTTTTCTTACTTGTGTATGAAAATCTTATGAATTATGATTTTATTACTATGGAACTTTGATCTTACCCTGTAACATATGACAAGCCAACAATTAGATTGGCTTTAATTGTGGCAAAGTATGGTTGACTACTGGAAAAAAAAGTGAAAATTGCATGTTTTCCACCTTCAAATATATTTTTTAAGTGAAGCTTTCTCCATTTTTCTCCTGAGTTTTTCTAGCTTTGTTATAGGTAAATAGTCAGTGAATATTAAAATAATGCAGAGCATAATATGCACTGTGACAAGATGTCTTTTCAATCCCTGCCCTCAAGTTCTGTGTCATTCTAGCCATCATTAAAGGTTAAATATATGACCCTTTTAAAGCACTAAATAAGCACTCCCCTAACTAAACTTCCTGGCTTCCCTGGAGGCTCAGACGATAAAAAAGTCACCTGTAATGTAGGAGACCTCTGTTTGAAGCTTGGTTCAGGAAGATACCCTGGAGGGAATGGCTGCCCACTTCAGTATTCCTTCATGGAGAATTCCATGGACAGAGGAGCCTGGTGAGCTACAGTCCATGGTGTCACAAAGAGTCAAACAGGACTGATTGACTAACACTTTCACTTTCAAGTAAACTCCATGGTCCAGAATTTTAACACATTACCCACCCCTCTTTGTACAAGACATCAGAGGTTTAGATTGGAAAAGCAGTGTTATTTGCATACTAACTAATTGGACACTCCCACAGGATTCTAAGAGTCAATTCAGTTCAGTTGCTCAGTCGTGTCAGACTCTGCAACCCCATGAATTGCAGCACGCCAGGCCTCCCTGTCCATCACCAACTCCCAGAGTTCACTCAGACTCACGTCCATCGAGTCAGTGATGCCATCCAGGCATCTCATCCTCGGTCGTCCCCTTCTCCTCCTGCCACCAATCCCTCCCAGCATCAGAGTCTTTTCCAATGAGTCAACTCTTCACATGAGGTGGCCAAAGGACTGGAGTTTCAGCTTTAGCATCATTCCTTCCAAAGAAATCCCAGGGCTGATTTCCTTCAGAATGGACTGGTTGGATCTCCTTGCAGTCCAAGGGATTCTCAAGAGTCTTCTCCAACACCACAGTTCAAACGCATCAATTCTTCAGCACTCAGCCTTCTTCACAGTCCAACTCTCACATCCATACATGACCACAGGAAAAACCATAGCCTTGACTAGACGGACCTTAGGCAGCAAAGTAATGTCTCTGCTTTTGAATATGCTATCTAGGTTGGTCATAACTTTTCTTCGAAGGAGTAAGCGTCTTTTAATTTCATGGCTGTGATCACCATCTGCAGTGATTTTGGAGCCCCTCAAAATAAAGTCTGACACGGTTTCTACTGTTTCCCCATCTATTTCCCATGAAATGATGGGACCAGATGCCACAATCTTCATTTTCTGAATGTTGAGCTTTAAGCCAACTTTTTCACTTCCCATTTTTGACTTTCATCAAGAGGCTTTTTAGTTTCTCCTCACTTTCTGCCATAAGGGTGGTGTCGTTTTCATATCTGAGGTTATTAATATTTCTCCTGGCAATCTTGATTCCAGCTTGTGTTTCTTCCAGCCCAGTGTTTATCATGATGTACTCTGCATATAAGTTAAATAACCAGGGTGACAATATACAGCCTTGACGTCCTCCTTTTCCTATTTGGAACCAGTCTGTTGTTCCATGTCTAGTTCTAACTGTTGCTTCCTGACCTGCATACAGATTTCTCAAGAGGCAGGTCAGGTCGTCTGGTATTCCCATCTCTTTCAGAATTTTCCACAGTTTATTGTAATCCACACAGTCAAAGGCTTTGGCATAGTCAATAAAGCAGAAATGGATGTTTTTCTGGAACTCTCTTGCTTTTTCCATGATCCAGCAGATGCTGGCAATTTGATCTCTGGTTCCTCTGCCTTTTCTAAAACCAGCTTGAACATCAGGAAGTTCATAGTTCATGTATTGCTGAAGCCTGGCTTGGAGAATTTTGAGCATTACTTTACTAGTGTGTGAGATGAGTGCAATTGTGCGGTAGTTTGAGCATTCTTTGGCATTGCCTTTCTTTGGGATTGGAATGCAAACTGACCTTTTCCAGTCCCATGGCCACTGCTGAGTTATCCAAATTTTCTGGCATGTTGAGTGCAGCACTTTCACAGCATCATCTTTCAGGATTTGAAACAACTCAACTGGAATTCCATCACCTCCACTAGCTTTGTTTGTAGCAATGCTTTCTAAGGCTCACTTTACTTCACATTCCAGGATGTCTGGCTCTAGATGAGTGATCACACCATCATGATTATCTGGGTCGTGAAGATCATTTTTGTACAGTTCTTCTGTGTATTCTTGCCACCTCTTCTTAATCTCTTCTGCTTCTGTTAGGTCCAGACCACTTTTGTCCTTTATCAAACCCATCTTTGCATGAAATATTCCCTTGGTATCTCTAATTTTCTTGAAGAGATCTCTAGTCTTTCCCATTCTGTTGTTTTCCTCTATTTCTTTGCATTGATCGCTGAAGAAGGCTTTCTTATCTCTTCTTGCTATTCTCTGGAACTCTGCATTCAAATGCTTATATCTTTCCTTTTCTCCTTTGCTTTTCTCCTCTCTTCTTTTCTTTTCTTTTTTTTTTTTTGACCCTGCTGCCTCTTTTTTTTTAATTTTTTTTAAATTTTTTATTTTTTTTAAATTTTAAAATCTTTAATTCTTACATGCATTCCCAAACATGAATCCTCTCTTCTTTTCACAGCTATTTGTAAGGCATCCCCAGACAGCCATTTTGCTTTTTTGCATTTCTTTTCCATAGGGATGGCCTTGATCCCCTCTCCTGTACAATGTCACGAACCTCATTCCATAGTTCATCAAGCATTCTATCTATCAGATCTAGGCCCTTAAATCTATTTCTCACTTCCACTGTATAAAAATAAGGGATTTGATTTAGGTCATACCTGAATGGTCTAGCAGTTTTCCCTACTTTCTTCAATTTGAGTCTGAATTTGGTAATAAGGAATTCATGATCTGAGCCACAGTCAGCTCCTTGTCTTGTTTTTGTTGACTGCATAGCACTTCTTTATCTTTGGCTGCAAAGAATACAATCAATATGATTTCGCTGTTGACCATCTGGTGATGTCCATTTGTAGAGTCTTCTCTTGTGTTGTTGGAAGAGTCAAGGGAGGAGTAAAAAGAAATAAGGGAGTGGACATGGAAGTTGCCTGAGAAAATAGGTTTTGGTAGGTAACAAGGACAGGTAGAGAGGAGAAGAAAGTAGAATGGAAGGAAAAAAAGAAGAATAAAGGAGGATAAAGGGTTAAAAGAATATTATCCTATCTCAAAGTTTGCATAAGATGATCTTGTTTATAACACAAGCACCAAAACTCATATTAATTTTCGCTGTTATTTGCATTTCTCAAAATTCTTGCTTTTAGCTAGAAGAAAGTTCAGACTAAATCATATTTAACAACCCTTCTGTGAGTTTAGTTGACAGAAGCTTATACTGGCAGAAAAGGAACTAAATTCAAGTAATTTACTTTGGTCCCCACAGTGATTTTAAAAATCTTTAGAATTTGAATATCTTTTCATGGTGCATGTAAAATTCCTTACCACTCTAATATTTTATAACCTTCCTGGTTTACTCATTTACCTGTCTCAAGTCTGAAATCATTTGCCTTTCCTACCATGACTTATTGCTTCTGATTTGTGTTATCATTCCAGCCCCAGTATGTGATACTCTGGAACACAGAGACGAAGGTATTAAATTTCTCCTCTATGAGCATGCTTTCTTCAAAGAGCCTCCTTCTCCGTCAAAGACTCCAAACTCTGAAATCCTATTGAGCACAATCAGAAGATGTGCTTTTATTTCTTGTGTGGCTGGTTCATTGATCTCTCTATTGACTAAATTTATAACCATGAATTAAGCATTTAGACCCAGAGGGATGGTACGGGGAGGGAGGAGGGAGAGGGGTCCAAGATAAGGAACACGTGTATACCTGTGGCAGATTCATGTTGACGTATGGCAAAACCAATACAATATTGTAAAGTAATTAACCTTCAATTAAAATAAATAAGTTTATATTTTTAAAAATAATCTCAAATTGTATTTTGGGAAATATTGCTTTGAGGGTATCACAGAATGTTGAACAACCACTTCCTGCTTTTCAAAGTTATAAAATGATGATGAATTGTGAGTGCCTCAGTGTTAATGACCTTTCCAATTTTTTGATTACTGCCTAGAAATCCCTGTTACATATATGGCCCTGGGGCTCAAACTATTCTAGCAGTTAACATGTGCTCCGTGTTTTGTTTTGCTTTTTACATGTTTGGTAAATAAATATTAGTTTTCATGTAAAAACACAATGTTCTTTTTAGAATGTACAATTTAAATATTTTCTGACCACAATTTTTTTATAAATAGTAAAATGATAATTAAATTTAATACTAATAATAACTACAAGATTATGGTATCTATGATTGTAATTGTAGCAGAACAGAGAAAAATTTTGGTCATTATTTGCCTAAATAGCATCCCCTAGTATTTCAGGTTTGGAAATGATGTTTGTGAACTGCCATGGCAGTCCAGTGGTTAAGACACCATGTTTCCACTGCAGGGGGCACGAATTAAATTCCTAGTCAGGGAACTGAGATCCCACATGCCCACATGATGTAGCAAAATAATGATAATAATAATAATAAACATGTAATAAATATTCTGTAGCCTCGAGAAGACAGGTAGATAGATAGTTGTAGTCAGTCATGTCTGACTCTGACCTCATGGACTGTAGCTTGTCAGACTTCTCTGTCCATGGCTTTCTCCAGGCAAGAATACTGGAGTGGGTTGCCATTTCCTCCTGCAGAGGATCTTCCCAAGCCAAGAATCAAACCCACATCTCCTTCATTGCAGGCAGATTCTTTACTGCTGAGCCACCAAGAAAGCCTTGAGAAGTTCTGCAGTAAAATCATATTTTCATAATCATGACTTATTGGACTAAAATATTAATTTAATTTTCAATAACATTAAAATATAAATTGTTTTGGGAAATATATTGATCAATGGCATTCTTATATAAATGTAGGATGCTTATGGCTTGAATCATGTAATTGTTAATTAAAACTTCTAAAGGAAACTTCAAATCTATTTAGTACAAATCTTTCATTATGTACGTAGAGAAACTGATGCCCCATTGTGTATATAATGGAGTATTACTCAGCCATTAAAAAGAATGCATTTGAATCAGTTCTCATGAGATGGATGAAACTGGAGCCGATTATACAGAATGAAGTAAGCCAGAAAGAAAAACACCAATACAGTATACTAACACATATATATGGAATTTAGAAAGATGGCAATGATGACCCTGTATGCAAGACAGCAAAAAAGACACAGATGTGTATAGCAGACTTTTGGACTCAGAGGGAGAGGGAGAGGGTGGGATGATTTGGGAGAATAGCATTGAAACATGTATACTATCATGTAAGAAACGAATCACCAGTCTATGTCCGATGCAGGATACAGCATGCTTGGGGCTGGTGCACGGGGATGACCCAGAGGGATGTTGTGGGGAGGGAGGTGGGAGGGGGGTTCATGTTTGGGATCGCATGTACACCCGTGGTGGATTCATGTCAATGTATGGCAAAACCAATACAGTATTATAAAGTAAAATAAAGTAAAAATAAAAATTTAAAAAAAAGAAACTGATGCCCAAAGAGAATAACTTGTTAATTGTTTTATGCATGATGCCATGCTTGCCACTTTACAAACGTTATGTCAAATAACCCTTATAAGAACTACATGTGGTAGAGATGATGACGATAGTAAAGATGATGATACTCATTTCATAAAAGGGAAAACTGAAACTTAAAATGATTGTTACTTGTAAGAGTTGCAAAGTTATTAGTTAGCAAAATCTGGTTTCAAACCAGGGCTGTTTAGCATACTTTTTCAAAAACAGCTTTAAAGAGATATCGTGCAATGTATCATACATTTCACTCATTTAAAATGTATAATTCACTGACTTTTAGCACATTCATAGAGTGTGATCCATCATCACTATAAAGTTTAAATTATTTCATCACTTTAAAAAGAAACCCTATACCCGTGAATGGTTATTCCCTGTATTGTATTTGTGTGTATGTGTAATTCTCTGTATATTATGACCTTTTGACATCTTAAAAATTCTTTTCTGGCTAGGGAGATACTGTCCCCTCCTAGGTTACCCAATTCTTAGAAATAGCAAAGGGTCCAGGCCCCTGTTGTGAACATACTTTTGATACGTAAAGTAACCAATTCAGGGTCACACCTCCTCTGTCTGGTCTGCATACCCCAGGAGGCAATACACTCTTGCCTTAATCATCTTGGCTATGTACCAGGCAACTTGCCCAGAACTCGTAGAAATTATTCAAACTAGGTCAATTCTAATATCTTCACTCTGCTTCATCTTGACTTTCTGGAAAACTCCAATAAAGGCTCTTGTCTAAACCTTCCTCTCACTTCTGCCTCCTGATCACCCTAGTCTCTATCCCATGTTGCACTGCATGTCATACCTCCTGTCTCTAGGACCTATGAATATGATAAATTATTTTTCATCCTGGGTCTCTCCCCTGTCTCTTCTTGTGGCCATTTTTTACTACCTCATAAAACAATATCATACATCCCAAATGTTTCCACCAGAACACCAGCAGCAGGCAACTATTAATCTACTTTATATCCTTAAATATTGCCTATTCTAGACAATTAATGTAAATATAATTAGTGTTCCTTTGTGAGCACTTTCCATGTTGTAGCTTGTATCAGTACTCTGTTTCTTTTTATCAAACATTCTATTATATGAATATATGATTTATTTATCAGATTTATAGATCACATTTTATTTGTCAGATGATGGATGTTTATATTGTTCTACTTTGTGGTTACAAGGAATAGTGCTGCTAAGAATGTTCACATAGTTTTATAGGTGGATATGTATTTAAAATTCCCTAGCCGTGGAATTATTGGGTCATAT
The DNA here is from genome assembly GCF_001704415.2 of Capra hircus. Classification (NCBI taxonomy): domain Eukaryota; kingdom Metazoa; phylum Chordata; class Mammalia; order Artiodactyla; family Bovidae; genus Capra; species Capra hircus. The sequence continues at coordinate 21,417,907 of NW_017189517.1, read as the reverse complement.
GGTAACAGTATGTTTAAACAATTAAATGTCATATTGTATCCAAAGCACTATATATGAATTTTCCAAATCCTCATCTGTGCTTTTTGTTATCTGACTTTTTGATTGTAGCTATCACAGTATAAGTGAAGTGGTATATTATGGGTTGGCCAAAAGTTTGTTTGAGTTTTTCCATAAGATTACATGGAAAAGCTCATTTTTTAAAAATATTAATTTATTTATTTTAATTGGAAGTTAATTACTTTACAATATTGTATTGGTTTTGCCATACATCAACATGAATCTGCCACAGGAATACACGTGTTCCCCATCCTGAACCCCCCTCCCTCCTCGCTACCCGTACCATCCCTCTGGGTCATCCCAGTGCACCAGCCTCAAGCATCCAGTATCATGCATCGAACCTGGACTGGTGATTAATTTCATATATGATATTATACATGTTTCAATGTCATTCTCCAAAATCATCCAACCCTCCCCCTCTCCCACAGAGTCCAAAAGACTGTTCTATACATCTGGTCTCTTTTGCTGTCTCGCATACAGGGTTATCATTACCATCTTTCTAAATTCCATATATATGCGTTAGTATAAGAATACACAGAAGAACTGGACAAAAAAGATCTTCACGACACAGATATCATGATGATGTGATCACTAATCTAGAGCCAGACATCTTGGAATGTGAAGTCAAGTGGGCCTTAGAAAACATCACTATAAACAAAGCTAGTGGAGGTGATGGAATTCCAGTTGAGCTGTTTCAGATCCTGAAAGATGATGCTGTGAAAGTGCTGCATTCAATAAGCCAGCAAGTTTGGAACACTCAGCAGTGGCCACAGCACTGGAAAAGGTCAGTTTTCATTCCAATCCCAAAGAAAGGCAATGCCAAAGAATGTTCAAACTACTGCACAATTGCACTCATCTCACATGCTAGTAAAGTAATGCTCAAAATTCTCCAAGCCAGGCTTCAGCAATAGGTGAACCATGAACTCCCAGATGTTCAAGCTGGTTTTAGAAAAGGCAGAGGAACCAGATTGCCAACATCCACTGGATCATGGAAAAAGCAAGAGAGTTCCAGAAAAACATCTATTTCTGCTATATTGACTATGCCAAAGCCTTTGACTGTGTGGATTACAATAAACTGTGGAAAATTCTGAAAGAGATGGGAATACCAGACGACCTGACCTGCCTCTTGAGAAATCTGTATGCAGGTCAGGAAGCAACAGTTAGAACTAGACATGGAACAACAGACTGGTTCCAAATAGGAAAAGGAGTGTGTCAAGGCTGTATATTGTCATCCTGCTTATTTAACTTCTATGCAGAGTACATCATGAGAAACACTGGGCTGGAAGAAACACAAGCTGGAATCAAGATTGCCGGGAGAAATATCAGTAACCTCAGATATGTAGATGACACCAACCTTATGGCAGAAAGTGAAGAGGAGCTTAAAAACCTCTTGATGAAAGTGAAAGTGGAGAGTGAAAAAGTTGGCTTAAAGCTCAACATTCAGAAAACGAAGATCATGGCATCCAGTCCCATCACTTCATGGGAAATAGATGGGGAAACAGTAGAAACAGTGCCAGACTTTATTTTTTGGGGCTCCAAAATCACTGCAGATGGTGATTGCAAGCATGAAATTAAAAGATGCTTACTCCTTGGAAGAAAACTTATGACCAACCTAGATAGTATATTCAAAAGCATAGACATTACTTTGCCGCCTAAGGTCCGTCTAGTCAAGGCTATGGTTTTTCCTGTGGTCATGTATGCATGTGAGAGTTGGACTGTGAAGAAGGCTGAGTGCTGAAGAATTGATGCGTTTGAACTGTGGTGTTGGAGAAGACTCTTGAGAGTCCCTTGGATTGCAAAGAGATCCAACCAGTCCATTCTGAAGGAGATCAACCCTGGGATTTCTTTGGAAGGAATGATTCTAAAGCTGCAACTCCAGTTCTTTGGCCACCTCATGCGAAGAGTTGACTCATTGGAAAAGGCTCTGATGCTGGGAAGGATTGGGGGCAGGAGGAGAAGGGGACGACAGAGGATGAGATGGCTGGATGGCATCACGGACTCGATGGACTTGGTCTGAGTGAACTCTGGGAGATGTTGATGGACAGAGAGGCCTGGCGTGCTACAGTTCATGTGGTCGCTAAGAGTTGGATATGACTGAGCGACTAAATTGAACCGAAGTGAACTGAACTGAAATTTTATGAAGGAAATAATATGTAATATGTAGGTTAGTATTGAATGATACTTGAGAAATAAATAGAAAGGAGCCATTTAAATAAAGTTTACTAGACAATGATAGAACATGTTGATATTAAAATTTTTAAAATGCATTCTATATAATGTCAGGCTTCACTGCTGACTCGCTTGGTAAAGAACCTGCCTGCCAGTGCCAGAGGTGCAAAAGACATGGGTTCAGTCCCTGGATCAGGAAGATCCCCTGGAGAAGGAGATGGCAACCCACTCCAGTATTCTTACCTGGAGAATCCCATTGACAGAGGAGCTTTGTGGGCTACAGTCCATGGGGGTCACAAAGAGTCAGTCATGTGCATGCATGATTGAGTATGCATGCACACACATATATGATTTCAAAATTAAAAAAAAAACCAGGTATGCCAATGCCATTACTTAAATCCAATTCCAAGGCCTTCTGTAGCATTTTCATTTAGTGGTCAAATCTTTGTGATATGATAATTATTATCCCCATAGATGAGCACACTGAAGTTCAGAGAGTATATGTGACTTGAACTAAGCCAAAGAACTCTCTAACCTTTTAACTTCCATTTTTAATACACTCTCATGCTCCATTTTATTAGTCCATTATTTCTCTTCTATTCTAGTTCTATTCTCAGTCATTCAGAGTAGTAATTCAATATTTCCCACCCATTTACTCTTTTCACCTTTATGATGAATCTGTCCATTTATGAGTCAGAATTCAACAAAATGTACCTCTAATACCACTTTTCATAATATCATTTCTAATCACACACTGGATTTGGAGGACATATTAAAAAATATTATGTGCCTCACAGAGTAAGAAATATAGATCAGAACCCATAGGTTAAATATGCTGCAGCAACTTTTCTCTATTCTCCAACTGGGAGAAAAACAATTAAATTTTATATACAATTCAGTGATCTTCAAACACATCCTGAGAGCTAAAAAGTAAAAGGACTAATATTAAATTCCTGGCAACTGTAAAAAATCAGCATACTATATATAAGTCTTTGGAGCATAAAATAAAGGTGTATGTTGAAAATGGGGGGAAAATGATGTGCATCATTCATATAATAATGATAGTGGTTTTTCCTATAGCATTTCAATCTGGAAGTTTACTTTCTAGCTATTTTAAAGGTTTTAAGTAGCTGATTGAACTGTCTCTAAGAGACAAACTAATGTTCTAACTGCACCAAAATTATTTTAGCCTAATACTGACTCTGCCTCTTAATGTTTGGTCTTAATTTGCTAAATCAAGTGATTAAGCTTAAAGTAAATTTAATTAAAAAGGAGGAGAGTAAAATAAGAAAGTACTGGTGAAAACAGTTTGACTTACTAGTCCAGTATATTTAAGCACATACACTCACACGTTTAGGCTTGAATATTGGCCAAATGAAATTTTATGAACCCTAGAAAATAATAGCCACTAACTCTAAGGGTATTATACTTACTAAATGTAGTCTTTAGATCAAGGATACCCTTGTGACCAGTAAGTAGGCCTGACTGTTTAAATATTGGCTCATAAGCTGTGTCATGTGTTGCAACATCATGAAATTTATTGCTACATCTAATTTCCTCAATAAAGTCTTCTCAAAATAAATTCAACTAATTTCCTGTGAGGTGTAATATCTACAATGATTTTAAAAATTCTTGTATGTGTATAGTACTATTCAAATTAAAAGCTTTATCTTAGACACCATTTAATTTGCTTTCAAAATTTCTCAGGAAAAAATATG